>NC_056747.1:973122912-973252912 GCF_019279795.1 Protopterus annectens
CATAAATGAAGGATTAGTTCTCAAGGAAAACCTGTCTTTGTGGAAAATGAGAGAAAGTTATCCCATCATAAGAGCTTGCAACTCAGACACGGATTGCTCTGATCTCTGCAAGAACAGTAACAATGTTTTCCATGTAAAGAATCTGAAGTCAGCCTGATAAGCTGGTTCAAATGAAGCAACAGTTACTTTTTACAACACAAAATTAAGATACATAGTAAAAGCCACATGTTTCTAGGAGGCTCCGTATGTGATACATAGTAAAAGCCACACGTTTCTAGGAGGCTCCGTACGTAACACGCCTTTCAAAAACATTTTCCCATGAGATTGTATTGAAAGACGGAGATCCATGGGCAGACATGTTGAAATGGCTGACATATGAACTTTGACAGAGGAGTAAAATAGGCCAGTGGACAGTAACTCTCACAAATAATGTAGAAACAGAGAAACACTAGCCTGAAAGGGTGCTGTTTACCATACTGGCACCAACAACAAAATGTTTTCCATTTGCCAATATATTATTTCCAAGTAGCAGGTTTTCTTGCCTCCTTTAATATGTAAGTGCCAACATCTCCCTTGTGTTTGTGTTTTGGTTTGTCTTTTCTGTTCCAAGGACCATGCACTTTTATCCTCACAGACACAGATCCCCAAGCAAAGTCTGCTGTGGCACACTGTGCTGTAGCTGGAAGGGAAAATGAGACCTGGGTTTTGATAGATTTGGCCTCACCACAAAACAATCTCCCTTCTCACAATCTTTGAAACTAAAATCTGGAATAACAGGGGAATGTTGATATTGTGACTATACAGATTTTAGGTACCCATGGATTTGTCTCATGTGGAGCCATGCTACAGAAATCATAGAATCCATGAGACCTAAAATCCAAAGACATTTCCTTCTTGAGACCATACTTTGAGTGGTAAAACTTAGGAATAGTCCTAGACACAGATCTACTTTTCCCTGTGGAAGAAAAGCTCTTTAAACTGAGATATCTCAGGAAAACAATCACATGGCAAGGAGTCAGACAAGACTTATGATTGGTATCCTGGAACCCCAGTCTGTGTTAGAAGACCCCTCAACCAGGTGAGACTTACCAGACACTTTGAAAAGAAGACTCTGCAAAGATAAGCAAGTCATCAAAATAAGGAAAAATTCTGAATACCTTGCAGTCTGCAGTAGGCTATTACAAGAGCTAGACAAATTTGTACATACCCTTGGTGGAGAGACCAAAGAGTAAAGCAGAGAACTGACAATGTGATCAGGACACAGAAAGCCTTAAGAAACAACTAAAATCTGTATGTACAAGAACATGATATGCATCTTATAAATCTAAATGTCACCAGAAAACTCATACGGGAAATGACAGGTAGCAAGTTGTGAAGGGATAATGTTTTGAACTCGGGCACTATCACAAACCGAATTAGAAAGGAACAATGTAGAACTGGTATCATGAATCTTCTTTCTTTGGCACCAGAATGATTCTTAAATAGAACTCTTATTCTAGTTAAAGAGGAAGGGCCACTTCTATCACCCCCTGAGACAGCAGGTGCTGAATGATGGGGGGAGGGGGGGGTTCTATGGCACATGAGAGGTGATATCTCAAAAAGGAGGGGGAGACGCTCACTAATATCTGTGACCTTTGCAGATTACCTTTAGAACTCATCTGTCTGAAGCAGTTACCAAAGACAGAAATTGAGATTCAGACTTTCTGGAAGGGTTAAGTGTTTGCCTGGGTGGGAGGGGAGTCCTGTAGATTATCATTCATACTTATTAGACTATTCTTTGGGGGTAGGGTTTTCCTTTTTATTTAGAACCTCTATGTCATTACTTTTTAAATGTATGTTTTACCAGCAGGTCACTTTTTTTTTAATTTTGCTTTTTGAAAAATGTTGTATGGGTCCTTGGTAAACTGGGAAAACGAAGGCTGAAAAATATGAGAAATTCCTTGAATCAACTTACCTTTTTCATCATGTTTTAAAGGACCTCTTAAGCAAATGGCCCACAAACTAACTCTGTTCAAGGGAGAAAGCAAAATTTCAGCTTTAACATAATCTGGAAGGTTGAGTATGCCACCAAGCAAACCCTTCTAATGACAGCTGCAGAGGCAGTAGCCCTGGAACTGGCATAGCAGAATCTTAAGTAGCTACTTAAGGCACAAGAGCAATAACATTACACAAATAAGTCTTCCTCAGAAGAGGAAACAGATGCCATAATAATCCTCATGTTCTCAAAAATAAGCAAGCATAGACTAACATACAAGCTTAACAGATGAGAATTCTGAAAATGAATATTGCAGAAACATGCACCTTTTTTCCAAATCTATCAAAAGTTGTTTCATCCTTCTCAGGGCAGGGATATTAACCAAACGTTTAGCAGTAGCTGGGATCACTACAGCAACAGCTGCTGGGTCTGATCTGAGATTAGTACATAAAAACGTATAAATTTGAGGATCTTTATACTATCTACCTACTTTCTTTGAGGAAGTAAGCTGGAGTCAGACAAGTTAGAAGCTGTGAAAAAAAATATCCTCCAATACTGAAAGGACAGGAGGAACTGAAATAGTTTCAGAAAAATCCGGTCACAATAAATCATAATACTTCTTTAGGGACTATGAAATGCCATTATCTTCAGAAAAACAAAATCCTTCAAAGGGACTGGCAGAAACTATACTACCCTCAGAATCTGAATCAGAAACATGAAACTAAATAAAATCTGTCCCTTCCAAATCATTTTGTGGTTCAAATTCACAAAACTCTTCAGAAAATGAATAATCTCTACCAGAAACAGAAAATTGGAATGCTCAAGAGCCTAAACTAAACCAAAAGTTAAGCTCCACAGTTCACGCCTATCCAAAGTGAATGACAACAGAAGTTATACATACAAGTTTTTGCTTCTTTTTGACAGAAATTTCCAAATAAGTAGACTCACTTTTTTGCAGTACAACAAATCCCTAAGGATAGAAGTCCAGCTACACAGAGAGGTATTCCCTACCCCCTTCTCTGTGGGCCAATAAAAGTGAGTCTCCCATGGCCATCAAAGGCTTTCCAGTAGTCAGAGGACACATCAAATCCCCAGGTCAAGGTGATTGCAGGAACTACATCAGAGGGATCCAAGGAAAAAGAACAGTCTGAGGAACTAGAAATGGCCACAGCATAGTCACCCGACTGTGGCGGAGACACTTTAGTAGCCTGCTGTGGTGGCAAAGGTCATTTATTAATTTTCTTCTTTTCATGGCGGGAAGATGGAAGTAGTACATTGCTCTATGGTGAAGTCAAAAATGATGCTTGATTCTTGGGTTGCCTGACAGCAATACTCGATAAAACAAGCAAGTGCTTAAAAAGTAACTTTTTCCACAAAAAACACAGCAAAAAGCACTTCAAATACTTACCCCAGACCCCAAAAGTAAAACACAACTTTTACCTCAGAAAAAGTAGTTTTAAACAAATTAAAAAAAAAACTTTCCCCACAACAGTAAAAAAGTAACACGTTATTGAAAGTCATAGGACTGTCAATAAAAAACACTTTTTCCTACCTTACAAAAATATATTTTCACAGAAAGTTTAGTTTCTGTCAAAAAGTAAATATGGATGCCGTCCCCCCGGGAACTTGTCTGCCCAGCAATGAAAAGCATTAGCTAACTGCTCATCAAAAGCCTGCAAGAGGAGCGCTCTTCAGCTGCAGGGATGCTCTGATAGGCTTGGTGCCCAAACCACTCTTTTTACTAATCTCAGCTTGAGATGACTAACAGGTGCCCTTAAGCTTTAGAAGCTGGCCAGTGGTTATATCTTTAACAGGATAGAACCCACATAGCTAAGGCTACTGTAGCAGTGATCATAATTAAGAACGTCTGACTATACAAGGGTACCAGAACACCAGAATAGCAAGCCACAAAGTGGAAGTACTGATGTTTAAAATAAAGCAACTACAACATACAGCCTCATACTGCTGTATGCACCATGCACCATGTCACAAGACAATACTAAGATGTCCTAACAAGTGGGCTAAGGTCCTACAACAAGCAGAGAAGGTGCAATAGAGTACAAAATTACAAGCAGACTTCTACACCACAGCAAACACAAGATATGGAATGCAATATAATATAAATATGCTGGCATGGTGCTACAACTAGTAAAGAAAAATTATACAATGCACTGCTAACTAATCTAAAGCTGAGTAACATGGAAGACACAACCAGAGTACAAACAATTTAAAAAGTTCTATACACTGAACACAGCAGGGTAACTCAGAAGACACACAGCCTATGTACAAGAGGTTTATAAAAGGTGGATAATCAGCATGATTACCTGAATATTCCACAACATGCATGTGAGACAAGAAGCAAAATTATAATGCCAAAATATAGCACAATATATAATAGCACAATAAACCAACTCATCAAAATGAGTAAGCTCGGGGGGAGGGGGCATACAATGAAGAAAATTTCTACATAAACTAGAAAAAGTCAGCACAACACAATAAAATACCTAAATATAACGCCACTACCTAGCCAAATACCAAAGCTAACAAGCCAATACAATGATAACAGATAAATTATAACCAAGTATAGAGTCACATTATATTCAGGTGCCTTAAAACCTAACACAATGCTATAGGCAAATAACAAAAATCTCTTGCCGCCAAAGTAGCAGCTGTGCGCAAGCTGTCAGACTCAATACAGAGCAGTAAGGTAAAAAAAAAAGGTGGTAAACCCAACAGCAATTATGTACAACCCGGTGCAAGGTAATGAAATAAAGAAGTTATGTACTCACCATAACGTTCCATGTTGGCAGTCCATCTCACCCTTCATTTTTACATATGGGTTCAGAGCTGATCCTTGGCTCTGACTTGGCCGATTTACAAGCTGGAAGACATTTGGTTGGCTCGTGGCTAAGCAGGTATCCCATGGTCCACCAGTACAATCCCCAGATCTTGTTTGCTGCTCACTATAACAACAACCATAAAAACAACCAATAATAAAGGCTCTCCAACCAAGGGCAACCAAATTATTACTTCCATATCTTCCAGGATGGGGGCAGGAGGGCAGGTTGGTAAAAATGAAGGGTGAGATGGACTACCAACATGGAACGTTATGGTGAGTACATAACTTCTTTATGTTAGGTAGTCCTATCTCACCTTCATTTTTACATACGGGACAGCGTCCCTAGCGCCTTATTCTTGGGTGGCTCATTGGAAAATACTCTTGAGCACCGTGGAGTCAAAGGATGCTCTACCCCTGGATGCCAAATCCAATTTGTAATGTGTAATAAAAGTGTGAGGGGTAGCCCACGTAGCTGCTGCACAAATATTATCAAGTGGTACCCTGGCTTGAAAGGCTGCAGAGGTAGACAGCGACCTGGTAGAATGAGCCTTGATCCTGTAGGGTAAAGGTTTGCCCTCCAAGCTATAGATAAAGGCTATGCAACTGGAAATCCAATTAGATAGTGTCACTTTAGAAACTGGTAAGCCCAATCTAGAGTCAGAAAAGGAAATGAATAATTGATCTGATTTCCTGAAAGCCTTAGTCCGTTGCAGATAAAAACGTAATTGTCTATGAACGTCTAGCTGATGAAAACGGTACTCAGTTGCATTACAGTAGTTAGGGAAGAAAACTGGGAGTTCTACTGATTGGTTTAAGGTAGCATTAGACCAAACGTTGGGGACAAAGGAGAGATTAGTACGTAATAACACCCTGTCTTTGTGAAAAAACAAATACGGTGGCACAACAGACAAAGCCTGTAGCTCCGATACCCATCTAGCTGATGTGATAGCTACCAAAAACAAGGTCTTCCAAGACAAATATTTTAGAGAAGATGAGTAGGAAGGTTCAAAGGGGGGAGAAGTAAATTTGAGTAACACAAAATTTAAATCCCAAGAAGCCACTGGTTCTTGCAGAGGTGGTCTCAATAGAGTGGCCCCTTTCAAAAAGGTCTTGCATAGCTTATAAGACATTAAATTGTTATCTGGAAAACCTAAGTGAAAATGAGAAATCGCCAATTGGACTCTGATAGTGGCAGCAGCAGATCCTTGCTGAAAAAGCTCAGAAAGAAAATAGAGAATCACAGGGACAGAAGCAGTGTATGGATCTACATTCATTCTCTGTGCCCAAATAGAAAATCTTTTCCATTTACTGCCATACAGCCTAGTTGAAGGTTTACGGGAGGACATAAGAATATGTGACACTGAGGATGATACATCTTGACGCCTGACTATGGATGGAACTGGAGCAGCCACACTATCAATTTGAGGGTGTGGATTGAGGGGTGCAGCGAACCCGACATGCAGTCAATAGATCAGGAGCTGGGTCCAGAATCCAAGGATCATCCAGGAGGAAGGAGAACCAGACCTACAAGGCCAGTAAGGAGCAATGAGGATCAACTTGCTTCCCAGCCGACTGGCTTTCTGAATCACTTTGGAAATGAAAGGGACTGGAGGAAAGGCTTACAGAAGTCCCATGGGCCAATCGTGAGCCAGAGCATCTCTGGGAGACTTCCCCGGAGGGGGAAGGAGGGAAAAAAAGCTGCTGCATTTGGTATTGACTGGGCTGGCAAAATGGTCGCAGCAAGGCTGTCCCCATTTCCGTAAAATCTGATCCACTGTTTCCCGTTACAGAGACCACTCATGAGGCATTAGTATTGCCCAGCTGAGCTTGTCTGCTATCAAGTTCATCGTCCCCGAAATGTGCGCTGCAACCAGAAAGTGCTGGGAAGAAATCGCCCATTCCCAAACTGGCATGGCCTCTAGACAGAGTGGGTAAGATCTGGTACCTCCCTGTTTGCTGATATACCAAACCACCGACATGTTGTCTGATTGTATCGCAATTGTTCCTAGAGGAAGAAGGTCTTGGAGTGCTTGCAACGCCAGAAGCACCACCCTCATCTCCAGAACACTGATATGCAGATGAGCCTCGTGTTCTTGCCATGTGCCTTGGACAGTCCTGCTGAGATAATGCCCCCCCACCAGATCTGGGAGGCATCCGTGGTCACAGTGGCAATGGGTTGGACCGGAACAAAGGAGGCACTTGTGATCAGTTGACTGGCAGCTATCCACCAATGAAGGTCCTTCTTGCATGATTCCATCAGCAGGATAGGATGACTCAGTGGGAGAGATTGGAAGGACCATTGGGAAGACAGAAGCCACTGGAGAATTCTCATGTGCAACCTGGCTAATGGTACCAATAGAATTGTGGAAGCCATAGTCCCGAGGAGCTGAAGAATCCACTTCGCTTTGACCTTTCGCAATGGGAGAAAATGCTGAACTTGCGAGATTAAGTTCTGTGCCCTTTTGGCGGGGAGATGAGCTGTCATATTCACTGTGTCTACCTCTGCGCCTATAAAAATCACAGACTGAGAGGGCAATAATGCAAATATTTTCCAATTTATGGAGTTCCCTAACTGAGCACAAAGTTGAGTCATGGCGTCCCTGTTTTGGAGGAGTAGATGCCTGGTGAGGGCGGTCAGGAGCCAGTCGTCCAAATACGGAAACACCTGGAATCACGGACGTCTCAGGTGAGCTGTCACTACTGCCATGCATTTGGAGAACACCCTAGGGGCTGTGGTGAGACCAAAGGGCAGAGCGCGAAACTGATAGTGACTGGCTCCCAGCTGGAAGTGTAGATGGCTTCTGGATGCCTTGTCCATTTTTATGTGGTAGCAGGCTTCCTGAAGATCCAGAGAGCACATCCAAAAGTCTTTCCCTAACAACGGGAGTATAGACTGCAGTGTTACCATCCAAAACTTGTCTTTCTTCACTGATTCGTTCAATCTGCTGAGGTCCAGTATTGGCCTCCACTCTCCGGTTTGTTTTGGAACTAAAAAGAATCTGGAGTAAGTTCCAGATCCTATCTGGTCTGCTGGGATGGGCTGGATGACTCTTTTTAAGAGCAACTTGTTGTAGGGGCAGAGACTGAAATGGGTGCTCTCGGGGGGAGAGTGCTGGTGCCACTGGTAGGGGCTGGAGAATGAAACACCACGCTCATCATCTCAAACGCCAACCTCTCCGGATCCGAAGACCTCCCCCACGCGGGTCGGCGCCAGAGCTGTCGGCTCTGAGATAGATGCAGGGTCCGAGCTCATCCTGGCAAAGCACCGAGAGGAAAGCTCGGAACCGAAGAAGATAGATTCCAACCCTCCCTGTCGGTGCCGACAGGGGAGCTTCGGCCCCTGGACACGACGGACGGCACCGAGCGTGTCTGAGCTGAACCTGGCTGCAAGGCAGCAACAAGGTGAGTTGGAGCTGGCATTTCCTCCATTGGCACCAAGCACTCTGGCTCCAAAAGGCCAGTATGGCTCAGAGGAGGAATAGTAGACAGGGGCAAAGCTGGGCCAAGTGGCTCCGGAGCACACTGGGTCGGAGCCAACAATAATTTTGGTAAGGCAGACGACTTCAGGAGTCTCAGCACTACCCACTCCACATCTTCTTCTGAAAGGCTCCTGGAAGACATAGTTGGGGATCTTGACCTGGGGGACACTGGAGACTTAATTGTTATGGAAACTGGTAGGGAGCTTACAGACTGGCTCCGAGCAGCAGAGTCAACTGCTATATCAATAGGTTCAGAGATCGGTTCCGAAACACCTGTAACTGACTCAGACACCACCCTGATGCTCTCTCCTTTGGCTCCGAAGGCTGAGTCATCGGCAGATTTGAATTGTTTTGACTGTTTAGGAGGTGGCTCTGAGACACCAGCCGGTGCCGGAGAAAGCCTTTTTAAGGATTTTGATTTCCCAGACATAGAGGAAGCCGAAGAACTGGATAGTGCTTCCTCAAAGCATGGTTTCAATAGACCCTTGAGCATGAGTTTGTTCTTCCTCTCCTGTAGCACGCTAGGAGAGAAAGCATGGCAGAACAAACATGAGTCCTATAAGTGAATGACCCCTAGGCAGTAGACACAGCTACTGTGGCCATCCGTTAAGGACATCTTTTAGGAGCATTTCATGCACTTTTTGAACTCCAAGGGTTTATGCTCCTTACTTTCCTTAGACATGTTACACACACACAACCCAGAGAGAGAAAGAGAAAAAGGAGGAGGACTAGGTCCTCTAACTAAAAGCGGGCCTAGCCCTAAGGAGGAGTTACACGAGGACTAGGTCCTCTAACTTAAACGGGCCTAGCCCGGTGTAGTGAAATTAGATCTTCTAACTTCAACAGACCAGAAAGGAAAGCCCATGCACACAAGAGAAACCATAAATGACACAATAAATTTCTATATTCCTAAGAAAAAACAGATAATATACTTGCAATCCTAGTAAATTCACAAGTGGATCTCCACCAAAAACAATGTCAAAATAGCAGAAACCAACTGCTAACGGTGACCAAAAAAGGTCAGAATAACAACAGACAAGCCAACAGGAATCCCTATTGATTAAGAGCGAAAAAACGTCAAAAACTCTACCTAATAATCAAAAAATGCGCAACGGCGCCTAAAACTAACTAGCACACAGGATACCAATAACAACTAATAAACTAAGTTGCATTCAAAAAGGGCAAGCAATACTACTGCCTAATATATTAGCAACACTAAATATACAATAAAGGTTCTAATAAAGTATTGAATACGACAGAATATAAAGAATTTTGAAAACCTTAGCCAGAGCCAAGAGAAGCACAACCAAACTCGTTGACGCGGCAAACGAGATCTGGGGATTGTACTGGTGCACCATGGGACACCTACTTAGCCACAAGCCAACCAGAAGTCTTCCAGTTTGTAAATCGGCTGAGTCGGAGCACAGGATCAGCTCCAAACCCATATGTAAAAATGAAGGCGAGATCGAACTACCTAACATTGATATATACACAGCAATAGGTATGCACTATCAAGTGCAGAGCTGAACTAGTCCCCGGTCTGTAATGAATTCAATTATTAGAGGCTTGGTCAAGTGGGGATATTCACAAAAGTACACTCCTGCTTTTATCTAATAATGGGCCTGCTTCCAAGGTTAAATCCAGCAATTAAAGCCCAATCCAGTTGTAGTGCTGTACAGCTCCGTGCTGCCTTGCCAAACAGAACACAAAGCCATGCAAAGACTTGCAATTTAATAAGTTCAAACACAACAGTCAACTGAAACGATTTCTGTTTAAAAACCTACAGCAACTAGATGCTTGGAATAATAATTTGTTTACCTCTCACCAAAGAAAAAAGTTGTTTTCTACTCTTCCTCTGCTTATGCTGTCCATTTCAATTACAAGCAATCTCACA
This sequence comes from Protopterus annectens, assembly GCF_019279795.1. NCBI lineage: Eukaryota > Metazoa > Chordata > Ceratodontiformes > Protopteridae > Protopterus > Protopterus annectens. The sequence goes on from NC_056747.1 coordinate 973,133,100, forward strand.
TGTGAAATGTCACCCTTATTTTCTTAGAAGGCTAAAACAGTAAGAGAGACAGCAAGTATGGTGTAAACTAAAACTGCATTATCTGAACTTCCGCGTACCACAACCTGCTCGTCGCTGTAGCTAGCTATTTTTCACATCCAACAGCCTCCTTTAAAAAATTAAAAATATAAAAAGATATGTATGAGTAGCATGCATTTTGTAGCACTGATCACTGCATAAACTACACGCCATGGGTGATACACACTGAAAACAAATTTTAATAATGCAACTTTCACTCAGAAATCTACAACTCTGCAGCAAGTCATTATATATGTCTAGCTTCAACAGTCTACCATATCTACAGAATTTAACAGGACTATTTACATTAGACTTCTGGTCTTGCTTTATTGATGGTTCTTGCTGCACAACAGCTTCTTGTGTAGAAACAACTGAACTTTAACCCTTGACTATCACAGTCTGCAGTTTGTATTTTTTAGAAAAGCACTGGCTATGCCATGTCCAGTTGCTCTTCTTTCTATGGATTATTGTTGTGGTATACACAGCAAGATGGCACAATTCTACAGTACTTAATATAAGCTGGCATAACTACCCAAAACATTTCCTCTTTCTCTAGCTTTTTCACTGCAGTTCAACACTCCCACGTGACACCTGTATTCTCATTAAAAGTCAATAAATAAAATTAAATATTCTCTTTCAAACATACTTCCCCCTGCTGACTGGAAAATATTCAGCAGCTTTGAACATCAGCCCTGGGACTCAGCGTACTTAAGACGGAATTTCTTTCCTTACTGAGGAATTTTGGTACCTGCGGTGGTGGTGCTGCAGTAGAGTTGTCGCCTCACAGTAAGACGCTGTCCGGTTCGATTCTCAGCTAAAGCGTCTTCTGCGTGGAGATATGCATGAATGGGCATACCTTCGTTGAAGGTTGTGCATCAGGGCTGGTAACTCGGCACGTAAAAATCAACTACCAATCATTAGGGGACCGGAGTTCCGCTGTGGCGACCCCTAACCGGGAAAAGCCGAAAGACACAAACAAACTGAAGATTTTTGGTCAGGCCATCCCTTCACTGTAATCCCTTTAAGCAGCTGCATTTCACAGCCAGTAACCCTGTTAACCCCCCCCCCCCCCCCCACCAAGAGTCATTGGGAACTACAATACTACCAAAAATCTCTAATTCTTCTACCAGTTTTTCATGTTACTTCGGTAAATATGCTCTACTCAGCATACCTACTGTATACATTTTCCTTTTCTAGTCTGGGCATGACTTTCACATCGTACTTCTGTAAATTGTAAAATGTCCTCTTTGAATTGCTGGAGGTGCCCTAAGGCTTTCCGAATATGGTTTTCTAGACTTAGTAGTCTGCTACCGTTTGGAATTATTGTATAACATTGTGGAATTTCTCACATCCATCTATTACTGCTAACAGTTCCTCTTCTACCTGAGCATTTACATATTTGCTCATCTGTAAATGCCCTTCACCCACAGGTATTTGTTCAGTTCTCTTACAGGATTACGGGTCTTATACCATTTTGACTGGCATCTATCTGCAACACAAATTACTTATTCACTCCACAGTATTTTAATTTTGGAGCACCTGTGATTATTTTCTTTAATTTCTGAAAACTTGCTTATTCACAGCTCCACTCCCAGGCTCTCTCTTGCTCTATAAGCTTTCTAAGGAGCATGGCTACCCCATATATATTAGGTACAACTTCTGAAAGGTACTGCATTACTCAGTCTGTAATAACTGATCATCTTTTCGTCTTGGCATTTGCATTACTGCTCAGATTTGCTTCTTAATCAAGTTTCATTCTCTCAGACCCACATTTTTCAGACTTGTCAGTCTGATTTTAGATATGCTCTTATTTACCTTGGCATTATGCTGTCTCAAACTATTTGGCAGTTGTATCAGTTTGCTCTTTTTGTGTCTGACCTCATACTGAGAACTCAGAAGTAATTTTTCACACCTTCTAAACCTTCGATGATTTGGGTACACCGTAACAACTGCAGAGTTGACAAAATAATCAAAAGAAAGTCTAAGAATCTGTACCCTCCTAATGCTGTAAGTATACATCACTATTGAAACCACTTCAACTGTAAGCAATGGGTAATGCTCTCAATAACTTTATTCTTACCTTATGAAAACAAAAGTAAATCCTACATTTTTAACAATTACTCACTAATTCTGCTGGCTCTAATTGTTTCTTATTGACCCCTAGGCCTTCCATTCTCAAACTCCTAGTTAGCTTTACTTCTAAATTTATTTATTTATTTATATTTGTTTACTGGGATGGCCCAATGGGTCAAAAAGTGTTCATTTTCAGTTGAGCCCCGGGAAGAAAAGTTTCACATACAAAAGACATTTTAAAACACACATTTTCTACATACATAGAGAGAGAACTTAAAAAAAAAACAGACATACAATCTTATAAATTTCTAGCTAGAATAACAAAGGCAGTATACATTATATACAAAGTACAATATATCGTCTGCTTTGGATACTGTAGAGTGAAGACAGCAAGAGATAGCTGCATAACTGTTAAGTAGAGGAGAGAAAAAATTTAGTCAGATAAGGTGGGGGAAAATGCTCTGTAGTCGTAGCCACATGTACATTGCCATAGGGCTAAGAGATGCTGTTTTAGAGACTTTTTGAAGGACATGTGATTGCAAACAGCTCTGATAGAGCTGGGTAGGTTATTCCAAGTTTTAGCAATGGTACATGAGTAGCGAGCTTGACCAACTGCTAGATAGGGTAGTTGCACTTTTAGAAGGAATTGATTTTCAGATCTGAGTTGTCAGGAAGGCTTATGGAGAGTAAACAGGAAGGTGAGGGATAGACAATTGGAAGGTTTGGTAATGATATTGTGAGCTGTGGTTAACTGCAAGTGGGTTAGGTGATGGGGAAGTCGAGCCATTTTAGTTTGCGTAGGGAGAGGCAGTGATGGGAGGAGTAAGTTTAGTTGGTAGCAAACCTGGCAACCTTGTTATAACAGGACTCTATCTTGGATTTTAAAGAGCTTTGAATGTTAGTGAACAAATGGACACTGTATAAAAGTGAAGAAAGCAAATTGGATTGTGTAAGGGTTTGTCTAGCAGTAGGTGTGAGGTACAATTTATGCTTATAGAGGGTGCCTACTTTCTGTTTTTTTTTTTTTTTTTTTTATGTAGTTCTGGATGTGTAAATCGAAGGTTAAGTGTTCGCCTATTATAACTCCTAGACGTTTAGTTTGTGATACTGCTCTAATCCAGGTTTTTTGTGAATAGATATTAAAATATGCTCTATTTAGGAAGGCTGAATTTTGGGGGGTGAATAGAAGCTGGTTAGTTTTGCTGGGGTTAAGGGCTAAATGGTTGTTCATCATCCATTCCTCAGTGATTGAGAAAGCATGCTGGGTCCTAGCTAAAAGTTCGTCAGCAGAGTCAGCAATGCAGATAATGGTCGAGTTTGTCTGCGTACTGTATTACAGGATTTAGCGGGAGGACGGAGTGGAAGTCATTAATGAATATGCTAAAAAGGAGAGGTCCCAATATGTATCCTTGGGGAACTCCTGTGTGTATATTGAGGAATGGTGAGAAAGAGTGGAGCCATTTAGTGGCTTGCTGTCTGTTGGTTAGATAATCAGAGACCCAGTTAAGAGTGGGGGGGGTGACATTGGCAGATTGGATAGCTTTGCCAGGAGTAGGGGTGGGATACGGTGTTGAAGGCTTTGGAGGGGTCCAGAAAGAGCGAGGAGACAATTTTTCCAGTGTCCCTTGCTTGGGTCGCAGTGTCCATGAATGACAGGAGTGCAGTGGTGGTACTGTGAGATGGGAGGAATCCATGTTGGGGTGGGGATATCTTATTTTCTGTTAGGAATTTTAGGAGTGCAGCGTGAATGCATTTCTCCATGATTATGGATAGTGGGGAGAGTATTGCAACTGGCCATAAATTGGTGAAATCTATGTTAGGGCCACCTTTGTGAAATGGGAGTATGTAGCCTTTATCCAGATTACAGGTACATGAGACTCTTGGAGGCATTTGTTGATTAATATGCTAATGGGGTAGGCTATAGAGTTAGCTATTTGTAAGTAATCTGGGGGCAGATTATCTGGAGCAGTTGTACAGAGTTTTAGTCTGAGTAGTAATTTGTAAATGATAGCTGTGGGGATAGGGGAGAAGGAAAAGCAAGCATTGGAGTGGTTGTGTGAAGGCTGCATGAGTGTGTTTTTGCTAGCTTTATTTGTTTGTGGGAAGGTGGCAGAGAGTTTGGAGATGGTGTCTATGAAGTGCATATTGAAGAGGGTTGCTACTTCATTGGGGGATTTGTCTGGATGTGGGCATGGGTTGTTTTTGCTACCTGGATGCAGTAAACTAGAGATGGTACCCCAAAATTTCTTAGTGTTGTTTCTGTTTTGGTTTTGGGATGGGAGGCAGAAGTTTTTCTTATCTCTGATTATGAAGTATTTGGATTGATTTCGGAGTTGTTTAAATTCTAGGTGGCGAGCAGGATTTTTGTTTTTATGCTAGAGTTTCCATCCTCTTTCGCTGTTTGTCATAAGCTGTTTTGTGGCTCTAGTTAGCATGGTTAGTTTTGTTTTACTCGTAGAGGAGCTTAGTTATTTAGAATATTTAAAAATGTAGTACTGAAGAGTTCAACTGCCTCGTCTAAGGGTAGCACTTTTAGGGCACTCGAGTCTATTTGTAGGAGGGTGTTGTTTAAAATTTCTGGGCTGAATTTGGATAGGTTCCTGGTTAGTTTATTCTGGTGGGTATTGTGGGTGGGGGAGTATTTCTGAAGGATATAAACAGGTAGGTGATCACTTATGGTTTGAGGTAATGTGTCTGTAGCTGAAATTTTACTCAGGTCAGACACTAGAATCCAATCTAGTGTAAAGCCATTGTTTTTGGTTTTGTTTGGTCTAGTAATGTCTGTTACTTCTAGGCTGTAGGAGAAGAGGATTATGCTGGAGGTAGACTTTTTTTGGTAAGTTCTAACCAATGTTAATGTCGCCTAGGATGATGGTTTCATTTTGAACAGTTTTAGATGTCCAGGCGAGGATTTTCTTTCTAGTACAGGAATGTTATTTCTGGGGGGGGGGTGTAGAGAATGACTATACAGCTTTTTTTAGAGTTATTTAATTGGAAATACCCAATGAGAATTTCTGCAGATTCAAATTGAGGTATGGAGCTACAGTAAGGGCAATGTTGAGGTAGTTGGAAGAGAGTATGGCAAGGCCAACTCCTATTTTACGTGGCCTGCCAGATCAAAGACAGCTGTAGCTGGTGGGAGAAATTCAGTGTCTTTTATGTAAGGTTTGAGCCAGGTTTCAGTAGTAGCAACTATATCAGGCTGGGTTTGGGAAATCCAAGCATGGAAGCTTTGATTTTGTTTCTGATGCTTTGTATGTTTAGAGCGATCAGTTGTAGGGTTTTACTGGAAGTATGGTGGGCTGTGGAATTAGTGGGGGGTCCTGGGTTGGGGTGGACATCCTCGCATTGAGAGAGGATTTGTTTTTGAGAGGGTGGTAATTGTACAATAATCTTCTTTTTCAATGTAATTTGGTAACTTGGGAACATACAGGGTGTTTCCTAGTATGACATGACAGAACTTTTAGTTTGGTGTAATGGATGGCTGAAATGGAGGTTAGACTAGGGTATATAGACGAGTAGTTGGGGCACCAGACACTTTGCTAGGAACATGAATCATAGGTGCTGTAACAGGTTTCATTTGTAGGTCATTCTCCTGACAGGCTTCCCAAGCCTGTGAATGAATAAGTATGGATAATCATGCAGGGTATCAGTGCATACATACTGCACAGAATAAAACATGACTCTAACAATGAACAATGTGAGTAAATCTTGACACATGGCCTGTGTAATTGTTTTTGAAAGTGTGCAGTCTTTGCTTTTGCTCTAAGCATTTTTTTTTACTATTCCCACTTCTGAAAAGCTGCACAACCACAAATATTAAAACTTAAAGTGACAATGTTAGAAAAAGACTGAATTTCTTAGACTTGTACATACATGATAACAGATTCTAACCCAATGGTGCCAATCAGTGCAGTGTACAGATTAATAATGTGCATGCAGCTCTCTCAAGTGCCAAATGGACTAGAAACTTTGAAAGCATCTTCTGAAAAGATACTGTACTCTACACATGTACCACCTAACAGAAACAGCCTTTTCTACCACATATTCTGAAGACTTGATTACAAGCGGACAGCCACGCCTAGTGTAAAGCCTTAATGAAAATAAAAACAAGAAGGGATAAAAGCTTTGTTCTGAGGAAATGTGCTTAACATTCTGAGTCGCTAAACAAATGTTTCAATTTTGATCTGGGTTGTGGTTCTGCAGCATGTTTGCTACCAAAAAACATTGTTTTTCATTTGATTATTGTTTTTTGCTACAGTAGTGGAGTGTTCCTTTTCTTGGTTTTTGGTTTACCATTCCACTTGGTTGGTTTTCATCTATGAATTTATTTTCATCAACACAAGAAGGGAAGGCCCTTGATACACACACTTCTGAACTTGAGAAGGTAGTTGGGGAACTAACATAAGTACTGCAGTTGATTTCACCATCTTTTTAATTGGGTAACACCTTGGAGTCTACAATTAGTAAGAAAAAGTTTAATCCAGATGGTGGTATAGCCACCAATGTTGAGCTGAATATCACCACTAAAAAGAAATGAACTGTTGGCAATTTCAACATTCAAAGTACAGATCCCATTGTTATTGCCAATGGATTGGAACAGAAAGTTGGTTCAAACGATAAATTTGTAAATAAACACCGACAAATGGTTTTGACTTAGTAAATTGGTTACACAAAGGCTTTTCTTTCAAGAACTGTGAAAATAAATTACATAAATATCAAAGCATTCAATTAGATGATGTATTTTTAAGAAGCTGTGTTAGGGTAAAAAGAACGCCCAAGGGCCCAACATTTTATCAGTTTCTGAATAGAGTTGTTCCCACATCCAATTTACACAGAGCTGGTACAAATACTTGATAGACATGGTTTGGAGAATGTTGAGTTATTGATTAGACATAATGAATTGTGTTTGTTAAATTTGGATAAATATATTATGGAAATAAAGAAGAAGATTTGTTGTTTGATAGTTTTAAGTTTAATTATGAAATGTTGTTTAATAAAATTGACAAACATTGTGAAAGCATTCAGTTAAGGAAAAAAAGGAAGTTTGAACTTGATGAAAAGGATTATAGGAGGATAAGGCTTACGTCATTAAGTGCTAGCATGTGAACAATAACATTCTTGGTGATGATTTTAATTATGAACCAATTAATGAGAATGAAGGACAGTAGGAGGAGAAAGAGACCATTGCACAAAGACAGCCTGTCTCCCTTGATTCACCTGAGAAATTTCCCCCATTGGAAAATATTGACAGGTCATTGAGTGAAGTTCACACAGACAATATACATCCAAACTCTTCTCAGAATGAGACTGATACAGTTATTTAGCCATGTTAAATTATTTTCAGCAGAAGGGTAGGGGAAAATTCATTGGAGAGGACATGGAAGAAAATATATCAGACCCAACTAATACAATCATGTCTGTGGATGGTATTCATATAGTTACAAGGATTATAATATTTTTAATTATAGTAACTTGGAGGTAACTGCCACCCATTTTAAATTTACTGCAAAAAGGATTTACTTTCTTTCCTACAATGGGGTCTCTTTTAGTCAATGTGATTACTGAACTTGGACTTTTCACTAGAAAGGTGAGCTTGGCATATCAGTTTGGTGATAAGGATGTTCAATGAGATAACAACTGTAATTCTTTTAGGAGGAAAAGTATTATGATTCCGCAGCCAAATACATTGGTGCACATTTCTGAGGGATATTTATAATTGGTTCGATAATAAGTAGTAATGTTAGTAATGTATAACAAAGAACCTTACATGGGTTGAAAGGGAACTTTTATGTTATCGTTTCAGTGAAACATCAACAGGAGTCATGAAACCAGATGAGGAGAGGGGTCGGTTATTTATGACTCTATTGATCATGTATTTAAGATGTTTGAGCTTTAACAAGACACCTACCAATACTGTATTGCCACAATTAAGGAGATTAACACGTCATATAAAAGAATAAACTTATGATTAGATGAATGGTTGTTGAAAAAAGTAATTACTGGTAGTATCTATATATTTCTTTACAACAGTTTTAATAGAATTCTGAGTTTCTTTGGAATTTTAAGGTGCAAATGGATGTTAAGAAACCTGCTTTTAGACCCATAGTGTCAGTAAGGGATTCTAAAACCCTCCCTGTAGCTGTCTTTGTTGACAGAATGTAAAAAATATTTTTTTAGCAGAAAGTCTCGTCTTCTTAAAGATTCTTAGAATTTTTTTCAGTCATATGTATAGGGGACTGTATCAATAACATGTTTTTTTAACAACTGATGTTATGGACTTGGTTTTTGTACATGAAACAGGATTACAATGGCTTCTTGAGGCTTTGACTGATCGTAATTTTCTACATAATGAAGACATCAATTTACTTTCATCTCTCAAGGAACTTATTTTAGAGAACAGCTTTCTATATTTTGAGGGAGAGTACCTTAAAAAAACAAGAGGATAGCAATGGGGGCAGCTTGTGTCCCCATTTATAGAAACCTTGTTCTTTGAAGTTAGAAAAAGAAAACAGTTTTCAACTCCAGATTTCCATTAGTTGGAGTACATATTTATGATACCTGGATGATATTTTTATTATACAGAAGGATAATTCAGGTTTAATAAATGAATTTGTCACCTATTTAAACAGATTAACTGATTTTCTTAAATTCACCTATGCAGTCCATGAAAGGGAAATGTAGTTGGATGCTACTATTAAAAAGGAAGAAACTGGCTTTGTGTCAAATATTTATGGAAAGCCAACCTTTTCAAATAGTTATTTATATTTCTCTAGTTGCCATCCTGCACACTGTAGGAAAAATACAATGAAGGGGCAATTCATTAGGTTGACAAGAATGATTTTAAAAACAGAGTTATTTACGAAAGAGAAAAATCAAGCTAGGAAAAATGTTTTTTGATAGAGGTTACCCAAGAAAATTAATCGACCCAATTAGTTCTCAAATGGTAGATGAATAGGGAGATAAATACAAACCTTTGTTGGGGGCAGAACTATCTGATCCCAACAATGAGGTGAATGAAATTACACAAGCAGGTGAAGGTTTTAAGACACTTCAAGTTAAAAGCGTAGATGGTCTTGAAAGTGCTCTGGTACTCCAACATACCAACAACTCTGGATACATTAGAGAATTATTAAAGCAAATTGGATTATTTTAAGGTAGGCAACTAGTTAATGACTTTGTTTGGAAACACCCCAAAATTTGTGTATAAAAACGGTCCAAATTTAAAAGCATATATTGAAAAAAAGAGGGGCGGTAATGTTGGACGGGGATCATTAGGAAAGTGGGGACAGGTACCACCAATATGGATGTTGCAATCAATGCCAATATATATTTACAAATATGAATAACCAACACTGAATAATAGTGTCAAGTTAACAGTTCAATCTGTTAAAGGTTCACTGTGGTACTTGTGGGGCAGTTTACCCATCAGTGTGTTCAGGATGTGATGCATTTTAAATAGTAAAACAGAAAGACCTTTGAGAAAAAGGACTTCTGAACATTATTATGAAATACAGAAAAGCAATCTCAACAACTCCTTTTACAGGCATTCTACGGTGTGTGATTAATGGAAAAAGTATTCCTGCATCACTTCAGAGAGAACAACATAGAATTTTAAAGAACATCAACTCATAATAAAACAAACAATCTTACAACCTCAAGACAGGAGCCACAACTTAGGTACAAAAGATACTTTCAGTACCCACAGGAGATAAAGTAGGGAGGTACCTAGCATAAAAGGTTCAGAAACAGAGATACTATATTACTGTGTTTTTAAGATAAGGTAAGTTTTCTAAATTTGTTTACACAAGAAAATTTATACCCACATGGAGAATGACTGAACAACGTAATGAAAGAGAGCAAAGGTCAGGTATTGCTGACCACGAAGAACAGAATGCACACAAAAATGTTGTTAAGACCATTAAGGGCCTAAAAGAAGGGTATACATGTTGCCCTCGTGGTTTTCTTGTACTCATGTAGGCCTACTGTAGTCATTTTTCTAGGCATGCCATTCAGTAGAAAACTAACTGCTGAAAACCACTTTTTGACAATCATTAAAAAGTTTTTTTTTGTAGGGGACAAGCTTCCTCTGCATTCCTCATGTGACGGAGATGTCTCAACACCTCCAAATTATATATACTACCTTTGAGGTGAAACATAAAGGGCATCATCAACAATATTTGTTTCTCCTCCTTACCATCATGTAACCCACTTTCAAACTGTGCTATACTGTGTCAGTGAATCTCTACTGGTACGCAGTCTCCTCCTTGATTGGTTTAACACCCATCACCACTCACTTCCAACTGCAACGTTTAGTGTACCACAGACAGGTTGACTGGTTTTCTATCCAGCTTTTGCTCGAGCTTTCCCAAGTAAGCCAGACGTTAGCTGGCCAATGGCTTACTGATCCATGTTACATACTGCCCAATATGGGCACTTAGATCCCTCCCACTGTTGCCATGTATCCTAGTGTAGGCTGCCATAAGTCCAATTCACACTCCACTTAACACAAATACCCATACCCATTAGCCAATGTGACCAAATCACCTAAAGCCAATTCTTACACCTGACAGAGTGGTTGACAGAGTGGTTGGTCTGTGATATATCTAGAGCACACTGTGCACACAGACAATGCCTAAAGCAGCCAGCCAGACACTACTCCAGTCAATTTTTAATGGATTCCACTGACACACTTCTCATATTCAACTCAGAAGGAAGGGCAAGAACCCAGTACCTTCCCCCTTGCAGTGAAAAAATCCAGCATGTTTTTGGGAGCTAGAAAGGGAGAACATGAAAACTCCACATAGACAGTGAACAGTGGTCTGGATCAAAACCTGTATCTTTTGCCTGTGAGGTGAAGACTCACCTACTATGGTACAGTCTCCTCCCGCATGGATCAACCTAGAATCTTGCATAAAAAATTAATCATTACATAGAGGTGAAAAAATGATCATGGAAAAAGACGATAATGTCCTCCAATTTACTTCTACATATTCTAACAGTTTATGTGGAATTCAGTTTTTTGGCTTTTCAATTTTTGTAATCCTGTCAAACAAGTCTGAGATACTGACATCTGCTAAGAAACAGCAGCAAACAATTTAGGGCAACATTCATGAACTTTGTGCTCCTGGTACACAGTAAAATGATGCACCAAAGCCCTTTGTAATTCATAACAGATACATAATGGAGTAAGACCCTGCATGTAGTCCTATCCTCACTGTGAAGTAAAACCTACATATTGGGGTAGCTGTCTGACAGTTAGTGCAGAGGACTAAAGCTCTTGACCTGTTCAAGAACTGCCTCCTGTTCCAAGGGTACATTGATTTAATTTTTCCACTTTCATTTGTCTACTGTATGATGTTAAGCAAGTCACTTAACCAGACTGTGCTCTGAGATAATTAGGAATTTGAGCTAAGCTCCTTAATGGTCAACTGGACTGCATGTCTTGTAATGGCAGTGTCTGTGGCACGAGGCAACACACTTGCCTTTGGCGCCAGAAGGCTGTGGGTTCTATTCACACTCCAGGTGAATGGACTGCTGACAATGTAGTGCATCACTTGGGGGGGGGGGGTTGTTCCCCTGAGTGTGTTGCCCTTTTAAGAGACATTAAACCGAGGTCCCCTCTGCTTGAGTTGGTGCAGGCAGATAAAAAAAGATCATCTACTCTTTCTGACATGTGCCATGGGAAGTGCCTTAATGCCCTGGTCAAATTTCCCACTAGTATAAATACCACCTTGGGTCACCAATGAAGAGACCACAGGCCTAGTGGGACTGATCCAGTCAACAAAGGATAAATAAATAAATAAAAACTTACCTATAAACCTAAAAGTACTCCATGCCTAGAGCAAAGATATCTGAGCAACATCAACATATAATTTAAAAAAATACATAAATACATTAAGAGTTCACTGTGGTGTGGCAAATCTGCTGCCACAGCCATATTTGTCCTGCACCCACACAGTGGCACAGCTGAGCACCTGACCTGACAACGGTCATAAAATTGAATCCCATCATTATATTACAGCTACTAACCCTAGCTCCGCCATCATGCCTACTGAATGAAAGGCAGTTATGAATTACAGGGTAACATGACAGAACAGCACAGTCCAAGATGTCAGATACATCACATCTTAATTGAAAGCTAGTACCTGCTGTACTGTCATACAGAAAACAATTTGGCTTGTCAAGCAGAACCACATAGTATACATTGTCATTCTTTTCATTATTTAAGACTACGTCTATGAATTAATGACAGCAGGAATACTTAATCTGCACACTGCTTTACACACATAGCCCAACAGGTCTCCAACAAAGTGAGCTGAAAACTGAATAACAGATGCAACTAATTTTGTAAACGTATGGGACATGATAAAATGAAGTACTTAAGAGTAGTATGGATTAAAAATAATTCTGGTGTGGCAGTTAAGGATATGTGGAAAGAGACTAAACAAAAGATAATACAAAAACTAAAACTGGAAGCTCTGTTATATGGATATGGATTAGCAAGATACAAGCAGTTAAAATGTTTTTAGTCCCTTTAGGTTTATACACAGGTCAGGCATATTTTTATCAAGCAGAGAAGAGGTGGATAGCAACTAATAAAGAGCTGAAGGATTTTATCTGGGAGGGGAAGATGGCAAGAGTCAAGCAGGATAAGCTGATTCTTCAAACTGAACAAGGCGGTTTGGGATTATTAAGACTCCTATACATAGCACAAGCAGAAACCTATAATTCAAAGCGGAAAGGAATGATGAAATAGGGGGAAAGGTCAAGAAACAAGGAGAGACTAGGATTCTGGATGCAGATCCTTAAGGAGACTAACAATAACCATACAGGATATTACATTCATAAAGTTGCAGAAAGTATTCTAAAATCTAAGCCAACACGGGAATGGAGAAAGCAGATTCTGCCGATACGAATGACTACAATTAGGGATAGACATTAGGCAAGAGAGGGCTGGAATTTATTGAAGAAAACTGGCAAAAGATCCAAGGTAATGGAAACAAATAATTAGACAGGGAAATGTAACAGAATGGGAAGAGGACAAGAATTTATTTGGACTGTAGGCTAGAGACTGCCTTCCCTATCAAGGACTGATATCAAAGTATATGCAAACAGAAAGAAACAGGGGGATCCTAAGTGAAAGATCAGTAGTAGCAGAGTTTTAGTAGAATCTATAACAGAAGATGCTATTAAAAAGGAATAATTAGTACAGCACAGAAAATACTGCATGATAACTATAAGAATCAATCACAGGTGGTTAGAAAGATTGGGAAGAGAGATTGGATAAGCAATTCACAAAAAAAAAAAAAAAAAAAAAAAATGGGGGATATATGTATGTCTCCCTAATATGAAACAAAGTCTAGAAGATGTAGGATCTTTACTTGGAAGTGTTTACATGGACATTTTTATAACACAAGTAGACGCCAAAGAGTTTTTCCTCCAGTAGACAGCACATGTTGGAGGTGTGATGAGGATGAAAGAGGTAATTGAGAACATATTTTGTTGGGAGTATAACAAGTTGGCAGACTTTAAAGATTCCCTGCAGACTGTTCTGTCAAAGATACTGGGTGAGCAAACTGGTGTAACTAAGGAATTATACAATGACCCCCCCCCCCCCAATTAACATTCCAAAATGTGCACACTGATTGGCCAGCGTGCCCATTGTAAATCCCACAATATACCAACAGAAAAAAGTCCGGTCGCCCAAACTTTTTTCTGTTGGTATAAAGTGTCCAAAACCTTCTTTTTTTTAATAAAGAAAAAAAAAAGAAAAAAACGGAGCAATGGAGACTTTCTTTTCTCCGTTGCTTCCGTTTAAAAGCACTGATGTACTGGGTATGTGTAGGAATGCAAGTCCCATACACATGCGCAGTACATAAACACAAGGAAGCAGTATACCACCACCAGCGGAAGAACAGTAATGTGCCATTATACAAAGACATTATGAAAAATAAGTCGTTTTTTTCTTAATTAATGTCATTGTACAACAGCAATAGACAACTCTGTGGTTGTGTTCTATTGAAATTTACCCACGATTGGCTTTATTTAATCACTCGGGCTTCGCCCTCATGATTAAACCACACCAACCGTGGGTATATCTTCAATATACCACATCACGTCATTGGTTATTGCTTAAATAATTTTTCTGAGGTAGGTTACAGAATCAGAATTGCCTACACAAAGTAAGGCCTTGCTGAGTCTAATTATGGTGGCTGCCAAAAAGGCAATTACTAGAAAATGGAACTCAAAGTCTAAACCAGCTTTATCAGAAGTAGTGAATATAGTAACAAAGATAAAACAATTGAAATTAGGATCTTTAGAAAAGGGTAGGAGCAAAATACACAGGAAACAAATGGGAACTGTGATATCAAAACACGCAGAGGAGGAAAAAGGTTTAAAAGAAGGCAGGATTTGAATGAGCTATGTACTGTTTGACAATGACTGGATAGAGTATACATGATGTAGAATGTTTGCAAATAAACTGTCAATATGGTTTGGTTTCATTTACATAAATGCATGATTGCCTATGTCATGCATGATAGTTTAAGAAAGATATTTCTTGTTTAAAAAATAAACATTTTGTAAACTAATAACATGCTGTTGCTGCCACAATTTAAAAATGGTTATTGCCCATTATTTTTTCAGCAGAGAAATAGAAGATTTGGGCATCTTTACTTTCCGCATCTGTAAAAGAAGCTTTAGCAATCAATAGTGTCAGACTGTGGTTTTAAATACAACTCACATAAAATCTGCTGCTAATGATGGGTAATTTGAGGACTCCAGCAGAAAATTAAAATATTTCAATTTTTATGCCTATCTTTTTAAAGATTGTTGCATTTAGTCTGTGAAATTTAGTACAGTGATCAGAAATTAAATGAGGCTTCATCTTTAATCTTTGTATGTTTGTTATATGGTTTATGATGTAAATACAAAATTGATCCCGACTAGGATTTATGATCTACTCGGTGTGATCATAACTTAGCTTTCTGAAACCTGATAAACTGATCATACTCCAAGCAGCTGCATCTGACCAGTGCTCTCTACAGATCCTGTTTCACAGTTCTTTTTCACTGGGCTGCATTGAATTACTTTAATGTACTGCAAATGTCAACTGGGAGGCATTAAAACCATGAGGAAAACATTTAACTTCGATCAAATCAAAGCAGACTCAAAGCAGACCCAAATAAACCTATCCCAATTAAAATAAGACAGGGTTTTCTTTTGTCTCCTTACTTAAACCTGTATCTTGAACTGTTTTTTCGTAGTCTGTTACCAAGATATTACTACTACTGCAATCCGCTACATCTAAATCTTACCATTGATACTTTGCATCCTGTATCTAAAGTTCCACTGATTTTAGAAATGAACAATCTGCAACATCTAATTACAACTTAATTTCAGACAAATCTATTATATTTTCTTTAAAACAATTTATATTTGAACTCTAGGTTTGATATCCACCAAGATGTCAATCACATTAAAATATCAGAGTCAAATTTACACAAAATGACAAAAAGAAATAGAGATAAATCTCAATAAAACTGACAATATACTGAAGTCAATATGGGGAAATGGTCTAAGCAATGGTCCTTCCTTTGTTTCTAAAATAATGATTATGGAAAATTGACACCTTTCTCAAACGTATCACATAAATATCTTATCACAAGTCATCCTATGCATATTTCTTTAATAATTACAAGAAACTTTAAATAAATTTATACGAGTACCAAGTCACCTTGAATCTCATGAGTAAGTAGCACATTACAAATGGAGATATGAAATTCCTAGATGTTTACACATATTATCTAATTGCCAGGTCTTTTAAGGTATTTAAATTATTAGTTTCAATTTAGTAGGTCCCTAACTTGGATCACAGCGAATACATAAAACAAATTCTTTATCTGCTTCTTTACTTACTAAGGAGCTGGTAAATTTGACACAATCAGTGACAGTTTCATTTCAAGAACTGTAAGAATTCTGAGGCTGATAATCTGGTAGAGAAAAAAAGAGTGATCTTAAAATTTTTACTAAATGAAATACACTATGCTAAAAAGCTTCCCTTTGTTAAAAAGTTTTTGATTTATTTAATTGTTCTGGACTCTCAGCTTAAATCTGCACTAAGCTCCAATAAACAACCAGCAGCACCTACATTATTAATATAATAAAGTTACTTTCTATAAACCCCCAAATTCTGATGGGCCAACCTAGATGTGACATACAAACTCCAGGACTGCTGCTTGGTACTATATAAAATAGCAATCTCAAAATAAGATGTGTCTGATAAACAAAATTCCCACAAATATTTCCAATTCTCTGTATGGAAGACATTTTATTAAGTGATGCATCTTGAAACCACTATCAAATCCATAAACAAGCATAAAACCTTATTCCTTACTCAGAATTATTGTATGCTTATTTTATGGTGGCTATAAGGTACAGCTGTGTTAAGTGAATGTTCTGATTGATCACTGTTGCAGTAATCTGAGTTATATGTATTATATCCTGCCAAGGATATGACTGATTATCTAGCTTTCACCTCTAAATGCCATGAACATGAGCAGAGTTCCATATAAAAGGCAGTTACAGCACAAAAAAATCTTCAGAGCTTTCTTACCTCAAGAAGGGAAGCTAGCGCACCAAAAATCTCTGGGTGATAATGGCTAGGCTTCTAACGCTCTTGAGCCATTAGCCCAGTAACCTTATATGAGGAGAGGTTGGGGGTTGGTATAATGGTTAAGTAGTTAACTTCACGGGTACAGGGTCTGAGTCTCACCTTTGGAAGGAAAATTGTTTGGGCATCTAGCCTAGTACTTACCTAAGAACCAACGAAGTTAAGTACTAGAAAAAATAATAAAACATAAAACAGCTACTATAATTGTGACTGATTAGAACATCTACTGTTTTGGCAAGTTCCACTTACACAACTGTACTATGCTCAACATTATACCATGGCTGCAGTAGACTAAGCTATTTGGGTAGACTAGCACAGCTTAGAAAAACAGGGAAAAGGAATATATTTGTGAATCAGGAGCTACTGGAAAATGGTCCCAGAAAAGTAAATTATGGGCATGCAAAAGAAGTCCAGTATGCAATGCTATGTAAAAGAATGAACAGGGGACAAAGTTGCTGCCTCTAAAACAACTTCTAGAGTCCATCCCCTTCGAAAAAGCCACAGAAGAGACGCAAAGGACATAGCAAAGTAGGCACTATCCTTTCTGGAAGGGACTTGTTTATAGGAAGAATAGCACTTTCTACCCATTCTCAGCTAAAGCAGTTTTGAAAGGGGGTTTACTTTCCCTTCTGCCTAGAAAACTATAGGTTCCTCCTAGGAATCTTAATTTTTTGTCAAAAAAAAAAAACTAGCACTTATACCTTTTGAACCAGCTCATGTTGTTTGAGGTTCTTACCTGGAAAACTGTGCTAACTAGTCACCCCAGTGAATGAAGGGAAATCAGCAGTCAGAATGAAGAAAAACTTCAGGACTTTCTCACCCACAAAGAGAATAAACAGCTTGCTTATCCTGGACCTATAAAAATATAACAGTAATCAAAAACTATATCCAAGCATTTAACTATATATAAAAAGAGGAGGATGGCGGACAGGTGTGGCTACTACAGCTCTGAGAAATGAAAACATCTACTGTTATGGGAAGTCACGGTAAGTGAAACTTACACAATTATACCATGTTCATCATTCTCACTGCTACAGTATCTTTTTGGCCATATTAGTTAATTACCAATGCCTATCCACCCCTTGGAGGAGGAAAGCTAAGGATCCAGGATTCATTGGAACATGGTCCTAGCAAAGCTAGTCCTGGACAAGGAAAAGGAATACAGTTTGTAATGCTCTGTAAAAGTACGTACAAAGGATCATGCTACTGCCACTAGAATGCTTCTAAGATTCCTTCCCTTTCCAACATGCCTTCACAGTTGTCAAGGCTGTAATGTCCCTTGATACTGCCTAGAACAGACTTACCATTGTGGGTAAAACAAAATGCAATAGCTGAGGACAACCACCAGGAAACATTCTGTTTTGACCACTTCTTTCTCCCATCATAAGAAATAAACAGTCGATCAGCTTTTTTAAAACACTTGTTTCTGTCAAGATAGCACATGACTGTGTATGCATGCCCAGAATATGTAGAATCCTCTCTCCCTGGTTCTGAGGATCTGTACAAATTACAGGGAGCTACATGGCTCGATTCAAAGAAAACTCTGAGGGATTTGTGCTTAATGAGACCCTACCTCTATAAAAGGCCAGACAGGGCTCACCAACCATGACATCTTGCAGTCAGATACCCTTGAGGCAGATGTCAAAGCAATAAAAACAGACTTTCATAAGATGAACCTTAAATCCACCTGAAGACCTGGTTTAAAGAGAGACATAGTTCATTTTTGTGGCGCAAAGTTAAGATCCAAGGAAGGAGCCACCTGCTTTCCAGGAGGCCTAATATATACAAACCCCTTCAGAAAGTGTTTTACTAAATGCAGAGAAGAAAGGGGACAAGATCAATGGGCAGACATGCTGAAATGGCTGCAAGATATACCTTGATGGAATAAAATTGGCCAGAGGAAAGTAACTTGCAGAAATATTTCAAAACTAGTGGTACATAATCTCTGACTGGAACCAGGTTAATGGCTAGGCACCAACTAGAAAATCATTTTCACTTGCCAATATAAGATTTCCTAGTAGCAGGTTTTCTAGCCTGTTTTAGTACCCAGTACACCAAAAAAGAGGTGCCTAAAAGGAATCAAAATTGAATTGTCCAGGCAGTTAGCTGAAGTTGTTTGAGATTGGGGTGTATAAAATTCCACTTGTCTTGTGTGAGAATGTCCAGTGAAGCAAGTCCAGTCTAAGAGGAAGTTTGAGGTAATTGCCTTTGGCCAGTTCCATGAGAAGGAAGAAACAATGTTACCTGGGTCAAAAGGGAGTCACCCACAATGATTTTTTAGAGACTCTTGAATCTTAAGTCTTACCATCAATACAGATAAAGCAAAAGCACTAAAAACAGCTAAAAGCAGCTTGACCACAAAAGTTACAATGTCAAAACACCACCACCATGGTGAAGGTTAAAAACACTTAGAGCTTTAATGTAAAGTGGCAAAACACAGAATATTTGAAAAAAGCTGAAAGACCAGCACTTTTGGCAAAATACCTTCATCAACACTGAAGATTCCACTTACATAAAAGGTTACTGAGTCTTCCTCATATTAAAAGAGCTAATCTAATGACAGATCATCTCCATAACTTCGGCGCTTTCAGCACTGACTTTAAAGGAACCATTCCATTTAATTCAGGAGGTTTATCGGCTTGTAAATCAGCTATCCACCCAATTTCATTAATTCAGGTTTGTTGCTTAAGTCTCCACCTCTTAAGCTATCAGTTACTACTTTTGGTACTTGCGTATTATCGCAACCAGATTTTCGCATTAACGCTGGTTGCTTCCCATTGTGTAAACTAGTACCAAAAAGTTTTGAAAAGCAAAGAAACCATGTTTTCTTTAAGATTGTGTATGTTTAGGCAGGTTTATGAGTTAAATAAATAAAAACATAATGCTTAATTGCAGGTATCCTATTCCTAGAATAAGCATGTTATTGTTATCAATTCCTTTCAAGTATCTTCGTTAGGTTTTGCAAAAGCTTATTTTTCTTCA
Source organism: Protopterus annectens (assembly GCF_019279795.1). Classification (NCBI taxonomy): domain Eukaryota; kingdom Metazoa; phylum Chordata; order Ceratodontiformes; family Protopteridae; genus Protopterus; species Protopterus annectens. Next base: position 973,152,886 of record NC_056747.1, read on the forward strand.
CTAGCTTCAATTCTAAAGTTTCCTTAAAAACACTGTTTGTACAACTATAGTAAATAAACAGTTTACCTAAAATTATTTGCATGTGTCCTGGTTTTACTTTTAACCGTTAAATCCACACAGTACAGAGTACAGCTCAAAAATAATCATTGCGACGGAAAAACAGCAACTCCTAGAATACATTTTCATGTCTCCCTCTTGTCCTCTTCCCACTCAGTACAGGTTACAACTCAGAAATAATCCTTTTGACAGAACAGCAGCAAGTAGGAGAAAAGAAATAAGTCAAACTTAAAGTAATCCTTTCCACAATACAACAGCAGCTGATCTGTTTGGTTTGAACTGTGCATGTGTGTAACATCTGACGCTAATTCCCTCAGTCATTTCAGGCCAACATATGTATTCACGCAGCCACTGTGATAGTTGAATTCAGTGCTTGATGTCTGTAAAGTACACTAACCACAAATCCTAAATTTTAAGCTTTAACCGTCTTCCTAACCCATCACGTACATATCAGAAGACTTTTTAACAGTTTAGCCAACATGATTACACATACAAGATGATATTTAAGTAAAACAAGAGAAACTATAGCACGTTGCAAATCTGGCTGCGATAATACGTAAGTACCCTACTTTTAAGTAACATAAACCAAAATGTATGTTGCAGGTGAATAGAAATATGTTGATACAGTGCATTCTTTTTATTATTAAGCCTAATGTCACTTAAATGATGTAAGATCCTATCTTTGAAAGAACTGTTAGTCTTTCCTACATAAAAACTGCTACACAAAGGTACAACGTGCAATATAAATAATATTTTTACTATTGCAGACTGCATACTTATTACGTCTATAACTTCTCCTAGTAGTTAGATGTTGAAAGCTGTTCCTAGAATCAATACAGATGCATGATTTGCATTTTCTACACAGGAATGTACCACTGCATGTAGCAGTTGGAGTTCTAGTTTTTAGTATATCTTGGTTAACAGTCATTTCAAGTTCTTCCTATTTTTGAAACAAAATTGAGGCTTCTCGCCTACGATACTTCTGATGTCTTCATCAGCTGTAAGAATCTTCCAACTGTTTCTTATACTTTGACACACTTGTTCAGCATCTTTACTATAAGTAAGTAGGCATCTTAGTCCTCCAGTGTAGCTAGTATTTGGGTTCATAGGTAGGTACTAGGCTATCAGCCCTAGGGTCTATACAAGCCTAGCCAAAAAGGTACCCCGGCTTTCACCACCCAAGAAAATTATTTTCCTGTGCCCCTGTCGAGCAGAGTCACAGAGGTGATCCCCGGGGTGAATTTCCTATTTCCCATCCAATCATTAAGATTTTTTTTGAAGAGTGCTAATGAGGAGCTTTGTTTGATATAGATAGGAAGTTTGTTCCAGAGTATGGCAAGTCTCTGGGACAGGAATCTATCCCTGCAGCATGTTCTGTTTATTGTGGTGACAAGGTTTAGGTCCCTAGAGCGTGTAGGTCAGAGGGACTGGGATTTCTTTAAGTAGAGCATGTCCAACTGCTCTGGGTTTGACATAGCTTTGTATGTTAGACAGAGACCACCTCTGAGTAGGTGAAATGCAACGGAGTAAAGCTGGAGTTTTTTGAGACGGTCTGCGTAGGGCATCTATTTGAAGCCACTTATCCTTTTTCTGAGGTATTTCTGCGGCCTTTCCAGTTGTTGTAGATGTCTTGTGAGTTACATACCAAAAAAGTGTGTTGTACTCTATAATTGGTCTAATTACTATCTCAGACTCACTCTGTCTATGGCCATCAATAAAATAAGGTTGACCTCTGATGTACCTCAAAACCTTACTCTTCCAAATTCCTTCCTGGATTTCTTTATCCTTACAACCTCATGTTCTAAAATCCTTCCTTAAGCTTTCTATCTCTTCTTCATAATTCTGTTCATCAGTACAAATCCCGGATGCTCTGAGAAGTTGTCCTTTAATAACATGTGGGTAGATGTGTCTCGGATGCATACTAGTCCTATGTAAGAGATGGTTCCTCCAACAGTCTTTCCTGTGAGTACACGTGTTGGCATTACCATCCATTGCTATATGAAGTGTAACATCTAAACAACCAGTTTTCTCTTTCTGAGCTATTGACTTCAAATTCTAAGAATGGTGTGGTGCTACTTAGCCCACAAAGTCAGTCAATCGTTGTTCATCTCCAGACCAAAGAAAAAATATATGTCATCCACAAAATTATTTACTTGTCATTTGTTAACCAGATTAGTCCAACTGAGCCAGTGGCCCGTTTTCAGTGGAGACCTGAGGAGAAAAGCTGCAATTTACAATACAATACAATTTGTGATGATATACAAATACAGAAAATACAAATTTTGGACAGACTAAAAAGAAAAATAAATTACAGGCTTAGAAAAATGTTCTGTAGTAATTACAGGCAGAACTACAAACAAGTATACACATCTGAGGTTACACATTAGAATTAGCTTGGTATTATGTAAGATGTATGTAGGTGAGAAACAAATATAGTTGGTACTGCTGCTATCTTCAGAGCACAAGAAATTATTGTAATAAGTGGATTGAGAGTCATAAGTTACAGAAAGGAGTCAATGAAGGCCAGCTTAGGTAGCAATATGAGAGCTAGCAAAAAGGTATAAGTGGAAGGAGTTGGGGGATTAGGTAGGATCTTGGCAATGACAGGTGCTGGCATTCAGGAGGAAATTTCTGGAGTTCAGATTTAAAGAGATTTGTGCTAGTAATGGTTTAGATGCTAGGGGGAGCTTGTTCCATGCCTGGGACACACTTTTTGTAAAGAAGTTTGACAATATTTTTGTTGGATTTGTAAGTCTTAAGTCGGTGCTGGTCTGAGCTGTAAAGACTGTGGGAGGGGATTTAAAGGGATATTAGGGAGGAGAGAGAGGTGCAGGTTAAGGGTTTAGAAAGTAGAGTGGGCAAGTTGCAACTGGGAGAGAAGCAGATGTTGGGGGAAATCCAGCCAGTGAAGTTGTTTTAAAGCAAGGCAGTGATGTGATTTGTAAGGTTAGATACTGGCAAATCTTGTAATACTGTAATAGGTTTGATGGACTTTAGCCAAAAAGGGTGGATTGTAGATAAGTTTAGATAGCAGAGACATATAGTAGACAAGGACAGAGAAAAGCCTGAGCTAGAGTTTGTTTGGAGTCAGGGGCTATGTATTTGTGTCTGTACAGTAAGCAGAGTTTCTGATTTGTCTTTTGGATACAGTGCTGTATATGGGTATCAAATTTCAATTTGTCATCAATTATAACAGTGAGGAGCTTTGTATGTGGGTCAGTTTGAATAATGGTGTTATTAGGAGAAGAAATTGTGAAGGTGGTTTTGAGGTGAGAGAGGGATTTGGGAAGAAAGTAAAAGTTTGGTTCTCGAGATTAAGTATCAGTTTGTTGTCGGTTAGCCATTTTTCTATGGACAAAAGGTACTTTGAGTGATAGGGAGGAGGTTGGAAATGTTAGAACAGGAGATAAGAGTGGAGTCATCTGCATATTGTATCAGGCTGGAGGTTGTACAGGAAGTGTGTAGTTAGTTGGAAGAATATTAAAAAGCAGCGGGCCAAGAATGGAGCCCTGAGGGACTCTAGTATAAATGAGTAAGAAAGGGGAGCAGGTGGAGTGCTGTCTTACTAACTGTCGTCTACTAGTGAAATAGCTAGAGAACCATTTAATAGTAGAGGGGGATAGGTTGAGATCAATTAGTTTAGCAAGTCGTTTAGAATGAGAAACAGTATTGAAAGCTTTTTTGAAAGGTCAAGAAAGTGGCAAGAAACAAGTAGATTTTCGTCTCTGGTTTCAGCAAAAGTATGAGTAAAGGACAGAAGGGCAGTGGCTGTGCTATTATGGGGTCTGAATCTATGTTGAGTAGGGGTTAGGTATTTAAGTAGCTGTTTTTGTATGCATTTTTCAAGGAGTTTAGACAGTGGAGAGAGGATGGCAATAGATCTGTAGTTGGATGATTTATTGCTACTGCCTCCTTTGTGTGATGGAATGGTGTAAAACGATTTCCATATGGCTGGGACAGTGGATTTCTGTATAGATCTATTAATCAAAATGGAAATAGGGTAGGCTATTTAAGAAAGAGGGGAGGAAAGTTATCGGGGGGGAGCATGGGTTTAATTTAAGTAGAAGAGATTTTATGTAAGAAGTTGGGATGGGATTTAGTGTGAAAGAGGCATTACTGGTAGTGGTATGTGTGAGATTAAGATTTTGACCATTTGAGTTAGTTTGCGAATAGATTCTATGAAATAAGAGTCAAGGAGAGTGGCAGTTTGAAGGGGAGTTTTGTCAGTGTAGGGGTTGGCAATGGTAGGGTTACCTGGGTGTAGGATTTTATTAAGAGTGCCTGGATGTTTGGGGGGTTAGAGTTATGGATGAATTGGGCATTATACTAGAATGTTTTCTTATCCTTAAGGAGCTTTTTTGTAAGGTTATGAAGCGTTTTATATTTTTGATGAAGGAAAGTAGATTTTGTTTTAATCCATTGTTTCCAGGTGCTCTTTTTTTCATAAGAGTGAGGGTGTCTTTTCAGAGCCAAGGGGTATGGGTTGTTTTGATTCTACCTTTTCTAAGAGGTGCCAGAGTCAAGGATGACAAGGAAAGAACGACTGAAATATAGGACTGCATCATTTAGAGGGATGTATTTCAGCATTGACCAATTTATGGAATTCAGCATGTTGTTGAAGGTATTATTATTAAAAGGGGAGATGTCGCAACAATCTCTGTAGAACTTAAATAACTTAATACAGTGTCTGTGTACTCTGTTAGGAAGGTGGTCGCTTAGGGAGTCTGGTAGAGTTGTAAAGTTTTGATAGAGGTTAGGGTCAGATGTTAGAATCCAATGCAAAGTGGATCTATTGTTATTATTTTTGTTGAACCGAGTGGGTGTAGTTATTAGCTAATGAATGTCAAAGTTTGATGTTGAGGGAAGGGCTGGTAGTGGATAGCTTTTGACAGTAAATATTAACGTCTCCTAAGAGGATGGTTTTGTAGGGAATATGGAGTGACATCCATGACAGGATGGATTCAAGGATGGGAATGTTATTTTTTGGTGGAATACAGAGAGCAGCAATGGCATTTTTCTTAGGGGGGTTAAGGAGGCAGTTTAAGATAAGTAGTTCAGCTGGGTGGAAATCTGGGTGGGTTATGGGCAGGGGGGTAAACTGAGGTGCTCGGAGTACATGATTGCAACTCCACCACCTTTTCTGGTGACTCTGTCTTGATGGCAGATGTTGTAGTGGAGAGGCAAGATTTCAGTGTTGGAAATATAGGGTTTTAACCAGGTTTTGGATAGGGTTAGCATGTCTAGGGAGTACAGGATTATCCAAGAATGTAGTTCTGAAGTTATGTTAAGTAGGCTTTGTATATTAAATGAGTATATAGCAAGATGTTTGGTACTGAGAGGGACAAGGAAGACAGTTGTAGCTGGTGGCAGACAGGTTGGTGGAAGAATTTTGTTGGGGGGAGGGACCTGGATTGAGGTGGATATCCCCATCAAGCAGAAGTGTGTGAGGGTGGGGTGGTTTTGAAATTTAGTGGCAGTGATAAAGCTTTGAACTTTAGTTTAGGGAATGTGTGTGTGTGTGTGTGTGTGTGTGTGTGTGTGTGTGTGTGTGTGTGTGTGTGTGTGTGTGTGTGTGTGTGTGTGTGTGTGTGTGTATAAAGACTTTGTGCATGTGAAGTTGGGTATAGCAGATACTGGAGAGAGATGGGAGATAGTGAAAGTGAAGGAGGGTTCCTTATGTTGTACAGAATGTACAGTGGTAGGCAAAGGTTGGAAATGATAGACGTGTGGAACTTAGGAAGCTAGAAATGAAATGTAGAGAAGTAAAGTGGTTAAGATGTAGAGAAGAGTCATGGTATGAGATAGTTTTGAAATGTAGTATTAGACTGATTTGAAATAGAATAAGGGTTATTTAAGTTACCTTTAATTGTTGGATGGTATAAGAAGGAGTGCTTGGAGCCAATTATGCTAATCTGCTTAGCTCAGTCAAGTAAATTGCGTTTTAAAGGTAAATAGGAGGAATATTGTAAGGCAGGTGTGATAGGATTGGATAATTAATTACAGTGGACTGGGCAGTAGCTGTGGGCAGAGAGTATAAATTAAATGAAAGTGGAGTAGGGTGGGAATGGAGGTAGGGTAGGAGAGCAGAGTGAACCTGAGTGCAGAGAGGATGAATGGAGTGGGCTAAGCATGGCTCAACAGCGTACGAAAAAAAAAAACAATCTATAAGGTTCGAGCTGGTAAGAACAGCAGTTTAAGCTAGAGGAAGAAATTAGTTGTAAAGCAAAGAACAAAAGGGGAGCTTAGAGAGACATGCTGAAGGAACAAACCTTAAGTTACAAACTCTGATAGAATTTGGTAAAATTAAACAGGTCTAGACAAAGAAAAGAGCTAGGGAAATTTCAGAGGGGAGAAATTTCCAGGGTCTAGGCAGCAGTCGCTACTGGCATACTTAAAAATTAGTGCAACACAGGTTTAACTTAAACAGTGGCACTGGCTAATGAAATACAAGTAAAGCAAGACAGTTTTTGATGTACTAATATAGCAATGCAATTAAATTATATACCTACATGCACATTATGAAGCTGTTTATGATTATATGTAGCAGGTCTGCATTTTACTCTTGCTCCTTGGCTTGAGGGCATGGAGGTACTGTGCTAAGTACGGGGGACTGAGCTTACATAAGAAAGAAAAAGGGACCGCTGGTAGAAAAAAGAAAAAGGGATAAAATTCAGAATCACAGCAGCATTAGTGAAAAGAAAAAAAATTACCATACTATAAATAGTGAATTTGAGTTTAACATTACAGCAAAGCAGTTTTGTTTAAAGAAAAACAGAAAAATATCCACATCAAATATATTGCTCAGAGCAGCATAACAGTTAACATCCTAAAAATCTAGTCTCCTTTTCAGAACAAGCACAGTCATTGCGCATTGTAACAAGCGAGTTTTGTTTTCAAAAATATACACAGAAAATATACTAATTCAAAGCAGCATCACAGTTAACAAATTCCAATGCTAGTCGCCAAGTAAAATGAGAAGTGAAATGCAAATATATACAGTAAGGGCAACAACGCATTTAATAGACCTTTCCAATCACCAAATGCTATGTGGTAGCCTTTTGTAGCAACACTCTTGATAAACTATGCAGGCAGAAGTACTAAGCTAAAATAACAGCATTTTAAAAGTACACCGCAGAAAAACACTAATACATTTTTGTTTAAAAATAATACCTTACATTGGGTTGCACGAGGGATGCCAGCAGCTACGACCAGCTGCAGTAGAATTACTAAATCAAACATAGCACCTGCCTCTTTAGGATGTTTGCAAGTCTAGTGTCCGAGCCTGGATCAACAGCACGCGAGAGAAAAAAAAAACAATCTATAAGGTTGGAGCAGGTAAAAATGACAGTTTAAGCTACAGGAAGAAATTAGTTGTAAAGCAAAGAAAAAATGTGAGCTTATAGAGAGATGCTGATGGAACAAGCTTTAAGTTACAAACACTGACAGAATTAGGTAAAATTAAACAGGTCTAGATAAAAGAAACAAGGAAATTTCAGAGGGGAGAAATTATCACAGTCTAGGCAACAGTCACTGAAACTGAATTAAATGAAATTGGGTGGATAACTGATTTACAACCCAATAAACCTCCTGGATTAAACAGAATAGCTCCTTTAAAGCAGCTACTAAAGGAGCGGAAGTTATGGAGATGAGCTCTCATTAGAATGGTTCTTTTAATATAAGGAAGACTCAGTAACCTTTATATACATGGAAGCTTCAGTGTTTTATTTGATCCGATGAAGACATTTTGCCGAAAGCACTTATCGTTCACTTTATTGCATATTCTGTGCTTTGGCACTTTACATTAAAGACTTTAAGTGTTTTTAACCTACACGACGGTGGCGTTGTTTTGACATTGTAACTTTTGGACTTATCCAGGATATCAGTGGATAGGGTAGAAATGCAGAAAGGAACCATCCCAACCATGGGAATGAAAAATACATTCACATTCCAGGTTTGCTTGTAAGGAGCCCTAGAGCAGAATTTGCTCAGCTGTCCATTTTGAAATGAGAACAACAGATCTATTTTAGGTATTCTTCACAACTAGATCAACTCCTGGAAGACCGCCTCATTCAATTTCTATTCATGAGGGGCTGTCCTGGTCCTGCTCAGCTTGACACTATGTCTGCTCAGACAGCGTGCAAGATGATTGGTGGGTTAAATACTGTACAGCTACCACCAAGTCATCACAACCAGCCGGCATGGTGTGTATGACCTGGTGCATGACCAGGCAGGGGGGGGTCTGTTTGTACCACATTACTCTGGTGTTGTCTGTAATCACTTGAAGAGATCCAGGGAACGATAGATGAACAGAATTCAAGGCATGGATCACAGCCAATATCTCTGACATTTATGTGCTTTGATCTGTCAGAGACGTTCTGTAGGCCTTGCACTTTAACCCCCCCCCCCCAAACTGATTCCCAAGCAAAATCTGAGGAGTCTATTTTTACAGATTGACTTGGGATCTAAGAAGAAAAGGGGAGACCTGAATTTAGAGCCATTTGAGCAATTTGCCATCTCCACCAGTACAGTTCTTTTTTGACAAAGCCCAAAATTGAAATATGAAACTCCAAAGAATGAAGATGTTGGATCCAGTTTTTTTGTTTGTTTTTTTTTTTATTTTTTAAAAACATTAAATTTTTCTCATGTGCAATCTGGCGAGAGGAAACATGGAAGCCAGGAACCCTAGAATCTTGCAATATTCTCTTGTAGAAATCTGAGACTGACTAGAGAAGCTCAGGAAAGTTTCCAGAAAAAAATCAACTTTCTCCTGTGTAAGAAAAACCTTTAGCTGAGATATCTCTAGAAGACATCCCAGAAACACAATCCTGTGGGCCGGACTAAATGAGGATTTGTGTACATTTATCTGGAATCCAGATCAGTAAAATGAGATGAAACCCATGTTAAGGACTCCTGATATCTGGGAAAAGACTCTGCAAAAATAAATTGTCTACATAAGCCAATATGTGACTGCCCTGCAGTCTACAATGACACACTTTCTAAACACCCCTGAAGCTGTAGATAAACCCAAAGGGCAATGCACAGAACTAATAATGTGACCAAAATACAAAAATCTGAGAAATTTCTTGAAGCCTATGGCTATAGGAAAGTGAAGATAATCATCCTTAGGGTCTAATGTTACCAATACACTTGAAGGAGGAATAATTGGTAAAGAGTTTGAAAAGTCATCATTTTAAAGTCTGGTACTTTCAAATACAGATCGAGAAAGCCAAGATCTAGAACTGGTCTCTAAGAAAGCTTTCTTTGGAATAAGAAATATTCTGGAATTGAAGCATTTTCCTCTTTTATCTAAAGACACTGGTTCTCCAACTCCTGGAGTGAATAAGTCTTGAAGAACCTGAGAAAAAAAACTCTGTCTGGTTAACAGGATAGGGTGGAATTCCCCTGAAACAAAGTATTTGTATCCAGTACCAAATGTAACCCTCCTGATCCACCCAAGTCTGAAAATCTGTTGCAGAAGAGGAATATAAATAAACAGCCAGTTTCAGGGAAATTTTTTTTTTTTTTTTTATAAAGATCCTCGTTTCTTGTTGTTCCCCTCCTGCCATATCTTTGTTGTTCCCCGATTGCCTGGAGTTGTCAGGGACTGCCTTATCTTATCTTTTTTTTTTTTTCCAACTTTAAGCTTAGCCAATTTTCCTTCAAAGGTGAGAATCAGGCCACATACCTTATGTCTGTGAGGTAAACAATGTCTGTGAGGTAAACATCTTAACCATTAAGTCAGATTCCAATCCTCTTGGGAAAAGAGGATTTGAAAAATGGACTTTAAAATCTTAGTCATACCCTGAATTAACATCCCTCTTTCAAACTGTTTGAGGACCTGAGTAACGGAAGGACCAAACAAAACATCCTTATGTAATGCAGAATTCAAAATTTCAGACTTTACTTCATCAGTAAACATTTGGTTATGTGCCCATGCATATCTCCACAAAACTGTAGCAAGAACAGTGGCCCTAGATGGGATCTATACAGTAATGCACTTTTCAGTGTATGTTTAGATACTGGAGAAAGAATAGAAACAATAGGATTCAGAAAGGAGCTATCCTCTACAATAAGTGAGGCAGAGTAATCCCTCAAACTAATAAAGCAAAAAAAAAAAAAAGGTAGGTAGCATCACCAAAGGCAGAGCACATCAAAATACAAAATTCAGAGAATGAACAGTTCCACCACCAATCCAGCTAAAAACTAAAACTTGAAAACTTTAATAAAAATGAACGATGATAAAATGAAACGCACTGGCTCATAAACTGGATAAGCACTTTCGGTGCAATACCTTTTTCAAATTCTAAATGTTAGCCAGTAAAACTTCCTGTTAAATACCTTCATTCTCTGATATTCACTCATTTAAGAATACTTAGTAGCCATAGCAACATATATACCCTTTCAGTTAGGTTTAAAAGAAAAGCTGGGCTACATTAACAACTCAAATACCTTTATACATCCCTTAACTAAGAAGAATTATAAATTAGAAGGATATGCCAGTTGTCGGAGTAAGAACATCATATATGTGGCAACTTGCAGTCACTGCAAGGCATACTACTTAGGGAAAATGAATCAAATGCTTAAGGAACGCATCCTAAAGCATTTATCCGACATAAGAAACAAAGTTACCAGCAATGCACTTTATATGCATATTAGTGCAAATGGCAGACATTCTTTTAAGTTTAGCACACTAACTAGGCTTCATGAAACATTAAGAGGTGGTGATTTAGTAAATCAAATGGAAATTGAAGAAATGAAGTGGATAATGAACTTGCATTCAGATCAACCACCAGGTCTAAATGCATTTGTTCCTTTAAAACCTGCACTAAAAGGAAAACCTCTCCAGCATTCGAAGTAACCTAATTGAAAGGGTATACATGTTGCTATGGCTACTAAGTATTCTTAAATGAGTGAATATCAGAAAATGAAGGTATTTAACAGGCAGTTTTACTAGCTAAACATTTAGGATTTGAAAAAGGTATTACACCGAAAGTGCTTATCCAGTGTGTTTCATTTTATCATCGTTCATTTTTATTTAAGTTTTCAAGTTTTAGTTTTTAGCAGGATTGGTGGTAATCCCTCAAACTGTCTGCATAAAACAGAATAAACATCCACATATGTGCCCATTAGTTACGAATTCTAGAAGCTAAAATGGAAAAAGAGAAAAAAATTCTCACCACATCTGCCCAATACCTTATCTAATCTTCTTTGTCCACATGAAAGGGAGGTGGTATTGACCAATACTCTGTTTCAAGCTGGCAAAGAGGTAGATACAGCTGCTGCTGGATATGATCTAAGATAAGAAAACAAACCGTTGTTAGTCTGAGTATTTTATACAGTCTACCTGCATTTTAGGGTACTGAAAGATGAGCGGATTATTACAGGCAGCATTAAACACATCATCCAAGGCTGGTAAAATGGGAGGGATGGATGTAGAATGAGGCATGCCCCTTGTAACATACAAAATCTCCTAAATTCATTGGGAACATCCACATGTTCCCAAAAAATATCTCATTCACTCTGGAAATAGTCTGCAAAAAGAGAAAATTCTTTCAAAAGGAGGAGGAGAAGACAGAGTTTCCTTAGAATCAGAACTATGGGTTTGGGAATCTACAAGAGAAGAAGCCCTATTTCTATGTCAGAATCCTCTGACAAATTTTCCTATGGGATTTCCTTACTGAAACTGCCTTCAGGTAAGGATTTATGAGCACCAAGATTAACATCCTTAATAACTGACTGTTTATGGTCAAGAAAACCATCTTTTTTGAAAAGACATAATGCCTTCAGATGAACAATGTCCAATCTTCTGTTTTTTTTTTCTTTGCAGATAACACAGTGGAAGAAGACTGACTCAGCAACTGGTCTCTTTCCCCAATTATGCAAATAATCATCCTCATAATATCTCCCAAATCCAAAGATGATGTTTCTCCTATGCCTGAATCAACACTGGAAAAGCCAAACAGGACTTGGCTGACCTACTGTCCATGGTGATAGAATAGGCTACAGCAGTAGAACCCAATGAAGTAAATGAGTGGTCTGAAGAACACCAGTTGGTCATGACAGGTTCACTCACTAATGACTGAGGCATTGTCTGAGCCTGCAGTGGTGGCTAGGGCTCTTTATTGTGCTGTTTCTTCTGTTTTTTTAGCTACAGCAAAAGAAGAGCCAGCAGGACCACCACAGGTATCCACGGTTAGCTGCCGAAGAGGTCTGAATGCTGGTACGCAAAGCTGAAACAATCAGCTGATCAGAAAGTAAGCTGTCAAAGATTCCCTACACAGTCTCCTTTTGTGTAAAAATGTAAGCATAGAACAGAAAATTCTGTCAGAAATAAAGCACCACTACACAATGTGACCTGACCCAAAAAAAAAAAAAACTTCAGGTAAGTTGTCTTTGAAGTGTATACAAGCACTAAAAACATTAAGAAATATGTTCTGCCCATTTAAAACACATCACGATCCTTATATTCAGTCAAATACATTACAAGCTTACATAAACATTTACTTCAAATCCAAAAAACAAGCCCATAGTTCATAACTTCGATTTTTTACAGAAAACGGCTGAAAACACACCAGGTTTCTTAAAGGGGGAAAAGCCAATTTTAGAAATTAAATAAAACACAGTTCCCCCTTAGACAAAAATTGCTGTCTGAAAGGGTTCCCTGTGGGGACTTATCTGCCAAAAATGAAACATGAAGGCTAACTGCTGCTCCTGTGAAACCTCAGAGTTGCTTTTCCTCAAGACAGCAAGACATTACTGAAGTTTTCTTCACTGACTGCTGACTTCCCACCACTCAGCTTACCAATTTGCAGTCACAGTGAAGGTGTGGGAGGGAGCTACAACTTTATGAAGCTGGCTGGTTGTTGTACCCAAGGCAGGATATAATCCTTACAGCCAAAGGCTACTGCAGCATTAAGAATAATGAACATCCACATATAGCACAAATGAGTCAGTAAAGCAAGTGACCATCCAAAGTCAAGTTTGAAGTAAAAAAAGACATTTTAAAAATCAGTCCCAAAACACAAAATATCCTGGCCCACACGCAAGTATTCTATGTGACAATGGAGGAAAAAATAGTCAAAAATCATTTACGCAAATTTTTTTCAGACAAGCATTCTCAACTAAAATAAAACATACCTTTACACATAAGGCAGCCCAAAATATGTTTCCTATTTTCTCAGAGAAATATATTTTCTTGTCAGAAAAATATTTTACTAGAAGTGTATTTCCCCCCAAAGAGAACTTATCTGACCAGTCCGGAGGGGAATGCTAGCCAAGCATCAGTTCCAGTAAGCAAGAAGAGTGAGCGTACTTCGACAACAAGAAAGCTCTAAAGCTTTTTTGGCACTCTGCCTTCTACATGAAGCTCTACTGAATCTCCTGACAATTACAGCATACGGAAGGTGTAATTAAGCTATGAAAAGATGGCCAGTTGGTCATATCATTGGCAGGATATAATCCATATAGCTTTGACTATGGTAACAGTGATCTACTGTTGAACATCACCTAGTCTACCCCTTCAAAACAAGCTACTTGTTTTACCCACAAGCACAGAATACATTCAGTTTGTGGTTTGTCAGACAAAAATGTATTCCACATTTTGGGCAGCTCATACATTTACTGTTCCTTTTTGAAAATGATCATCATTCTGAACGGTTAAAATATCTAAGTATTACCAACTCACATTTATCACATATGTGAAGACTACCATTATGACTATTCAGAAAAAAAAGAGCTTTAAATTTACTTCTACAAGCATTATTGAAATAATATATTGGGGGGGGCAAGACAGTGAGCAGTTAACAGCACTGTTTCTTAGCTCTGCTTTAACATCTGACAGGATCTTTACTAAAAAAACTCAAACAGAACATTTCAAAACTTGATGAATTTATAGTTGACAAATCTGCTGAAAGATTTACTGCAAAAAATAACAAGTTTGATACTCTTAATTGCTTTTTCCTGTCAAGAAAACTAGAAAGAACGGTCATAGAATGAGTCACTCTAAGCCCAGTGTACAAGAAAATACTATTAAAAAAGACATACCGGCTTTACTAAGTAACATCAATCTGCAAAGATAGAAAAATTAGAAAACAAAACAGTTAATTTCAAACAGGAATGTAAAAAAACAAGTTGAAGTGCTGAGTGAATCTTAAACAATAATCATCACAAACCTAAAGTATGGAATAGCCAATGTTTGACTTTGATGGAAGACAACTTGAAAATCAGAACAATGAATTTCTTCTGAAACAAAACAACTCATTCCAATATAATTTCCAAGATAAAACAGAAGACTTACAGAGCAGATTTAGAAAGAATAACATCAGGATTTATGGGATTCCTGAAAAAGAAGGGGGAGACAGTATGATTCAATTCCTTAATACCTGGCTGCTTAAAACTTTGAACCTGCCAGAAGCTTTTGCATTTAGCATCAAAAGGGCACATAGATCACTAACTCATCTTTAAAATAAACATCTTCTCCAAGGTCAAGTCACGATAAGGATTTAGTTTTAAAACAAATTATCCAGTGAAAATTAAAGGTAATAAGATTTGACAATGACTAGTCTATATTAGTGATATCCAAGAGAAAAGCATGTGTACCACTTGTTAAAACCTTAAAGAAAAATAATATAAAAGCACAGATCTTGTTTCCAGCAAAAATAAGGATTCACCTTCTATAAGGAAAGAAGAGTTTTAACACCTTGGAAGATGCAATGGACTTTATACAGAAAAATAAGATCCTAAAAAAACAGAAGAATGGACTGGAATCTATCAACTTCTTTGAAGAGAAATGCAACAAGAGATGGTGTGTTAATAAAGGACAAAAAATGTAAAAAAAACTGAAGGACAAATTAAAATCAATATATTTCATGGTTATGAATTTATTTAAATTTAAATAAGTGCTTGAATACTTATAAACAAGTGCTGCATATTATTTTTTACAAAGTAAATCATTTATTTTTCTTTCCCTACTTCAAATGGTTACTAGTTCCCTTTTTAAAATGTTACAGTTTGATTCTTTTAGCCATACATGAAATTAAAGCCACTTATTTCCACTCCAAGTTTAAAAGGTTAAACTATTCATTTTATTAAAAGCTAATTATTATTATGAAGAAACTTATGTTAGGTGGCACACTTTCTGATATCATGACATAGCTGAGTAATGTACTATTAAATATACAACAAGATGCAACAAATGATACTAAAGAGTCATGCTTAGTTACGATCTGGGTTATTAAAATGGTCCAGTAGTATGCTACTGATAGTATCCCTGAGAGACAGGCTATATTATAAACAAAGCATAAAAAAAATATAGATTCTTACATATATAAAAATTACTACTGGAATGATATAAAATAATTAGAGTAACACTCACACTTTTGTACGTTAAACCTGGATCCTACATAACTGTCATTCTTTTAATGGAAGTTTATATTCTATGTCTCCTTTAAAAATGACAGTCTGCTTTATAGTAAACATTCCATAAAAATAGTGCTTACTGAATCATTAAATGCAAGTTCTTTAAATACGATAGCTTTTTAGTGGTTACCATACTTTGAAAGGTTTTTTTTGTGTGGTTTAGAAGGGTTTAAGGGGTTGATATATGAAGTTGAGCTGGCTTGGATTCACTTATGAATGTTTTTGTGTGAATTGTAGCTGATAAACTGTTCATTTGCAAGCCCTTGTCATGAGGACCGGCTTGAAGCAGCTTAATTAGAATCATGAGCACTTTTGTGATGCTGCAAGAGTTCTAAAATTCTAACTGTCCAGTTTACTTCTTCCTGACGAAGCAAGCAATAATGCCTGGCAGGGTGTGTGTTAATGTGTAATTAATGCCCACCCAGTGGTGTTGTGAGGCCAGACGCCGCAGACGACATACTACACAAACAGAAATACAAAGAAATCAAAATAAGTAAATATGTATATAGTTAAAAAATATAAAAAATGTTGACAAGGTGGGAGGGTGGCACAGTGGTTGTGTTCACCTTACAGGCACAAGATGCAGGCTTTCACTCTCACATGGGATATTTGTCTGGGCTTGCAATGGCCCACAACACAGTTAGTCTGGTACTAATTTATGAATTTATGATCCTGTGTACAACTTAACACATAGTAAATAAAATAGAAAAAATATAAAAGTATCGGACTTATAAATTAATAAACATGAAAATAACAACTGACTTCCTCCCTAATGTTTACGAGAGAGATAATGTGAGGTACAGGGGAAACATGATTGTAGAGATATTCTGTTTGGTCAACTTTAATAAAAATTCTGAACACCTGTTTAACTTTTCTTATTCATAATAACTCACTAATGGTCTTTTTTAAGGTGATGCATACTAAAAAAATGATACAGATTAATATGAATCAGAAGCATGAACTAAACCTTGTTAGTCTAATGGAAAGTTTCAGAGGTAGTTTGTCTTTTTTTAACAAACTTGGAATACGTTAAATTTTGTCCATAACTGAATATTTCATATTGCTATATATAAAGTACAAAGTATAAGTGCAACTTCATCATATGTATTTTTTCTCTTCTGTAAATGTCTGATTTTAAATGTGTATTAATATTAATAGACTGAATAATCCAGCAAGATTGTCTGTTCAAACACTTGCAATTACATAAAGCTCAAACAGTATTTATACAAGAAATATGTTTACTTAAAGATGTAAATAACATTTTGTTAAAGAATTACTTGGTTTTAACAGGTTTTGGTTTTTGAGCTAAAACAAGAGGCACCCTCATTTTATCTCAGAACTCGCCAGTAATGCTTAAAGTAAAAGATACTCCTATTTACAAAAATGGTATGTTAACCATTTTTATAAATGAGTGGAACAGAAAACTATACAAATTGGTGAACTCTTACTGGATTCCATGGGTTGCAACTAAAGATGCAAAAAATTACTTGGATACCATAGCTGATTACATGAAAGGTGAAATCATAATGGCTGGTGATTTTAATTGTATTTTATCACACAAATATTCCACAGCAGATAAAAAGCAGAGAATTACATCTTCAGCCAAACACTTATATGAATTTAAAGGATATATATATATATATGAGCTAAGAAAACAAAACTCACTTTAATTCAGCCATTATTCATAAAGATATGGAACACAAACAAATACTGATATAATTTTTATCTCAAACAATCTGTTATCAAATATCACAGAAGTTACAGCTGACAATCTAAAATATCACAGGAGATTACCAGTGTACAGTATTAAAACAGAAGGATTCAAGGATTGGTATATTAAAGAGAGAAAACATTTCCTAGAAATGAACATGAATGGTGAATTAACTGACATTGTCCTGTGGGATTCACTAAAGGCTTACTTAAACAGAACAGTTACAAGCTGGTATATTAGTAAAACAACAGAATTGGACAAAGAATTGAATATACTACAGGCCAAAACAAGACACAATAAAGTTTAATCTGAAATCAAATGACATCAGTCAGTCTGAAGTTAAATACAAAATATGTTGAAATTCTAAATCATAAGGTTTCAATAAACCTGGAAACCTTAAACTTCAGGCATATTTAAGTAAACCCTTTAAGCTTTCATAAACTTGCTCTTAGATCAAATAAAATGAATAAACTAAATCGAATCAAAGAAATTATAGCACATATAAATATCAAAAAAGAAAGTAGAACAGATATTAAAGGTATTATTGAGGGTTTTAAAATATTTTATGAAAAATATAAACAATAATACAAATACCCTAGATCATGATGATATAGTTGAAACTTTTCTAAGAGAAAATATAAACAATAAATTAACAAGTGAACGAATTAAAAAAAATGATAGAACACTCACTTAAACAAAAATAAAAGATCAAATAAAAACTTAAAAATAAATAATAAAGTTCCAGGCTTAGATGGTCTTAAACTAGAACTACATAAAATACTACCAGATGATGCAGGTAAAATATTAGATAAGGTTCACAGAGAAATAAAAACTGCTGAAGACCCCCCCAATCATGGAAATATTCCCCTATATCACCTATATTAAAACCAGGCAAGGATCCTATAAAGTGTCCATCATACAGACCCATTTCTCCTTTAAATGTGGACTATAAGATGTTCATGTTCATTTTAACTAACAGAATTAATCTACTTGTATCTAAACTAATGAACAATGATCAAACTGGGTTTATTTTAAAATAGACAAGTGCAGGATAATATAATAAAAATATATACATTAACAGGCTATGTAAATAAAAAAAAAGACTTTTCTAATCATTAGTCTCAATTTAGATATGGCTTTTGACTCAGTTAATTGGTCGTACCCGTTTAAAAAACACAGTGTATAATTTCTCACCTGGGCTAATTGTACTGATTTCTAAATTATATAAATAACTCGAGCTTATATCAAAATAGGTTCTTTTCTTTCTAATTCCTTTAAATTACAAAAAGGCACACAGCAATGCTGTCCAATACCACCTTTACTTTTTGGATTAGCTACAGAACCCTTTGCTAATAGTATTAAATCCAATAACATTAATAGTATCAAAATAAAAGAAGATTTCAAACTAAAGATTCAACTCTTTGCTGATGATATTTTACTAACAATAGGAAATATAGAAAAGTCAATAGAACATATAACTAGTTTTATGAGTCAGTTTGAAGAAATCTCACACTTAAGATTTAATCACAATAAAACAAGTAAATTATTAATTGATAAAGTAAAATAAAAAGCACACAAAAATATTCTAACTTCAATTGGAATACCAATCAAATGAAATACCTTGGTATAACAATTGTCTAATAGTAAACAACTGATGCAAACTTTCAATAGGTTGTTGATAAAATTTTAAGTTTAGTCACAAATTAGAACAAATTCTTCTTTACCATGGAAGAACGATTAATGCTTATTAAGATGGTAATTCCCTCTAAAATATTGTTTGGCTTACAACCTTTTGTACCATCTCCACCAAATCATTTGATAAAGAAGATGAACAGTATGCCATTTAAAATTTTTTGCACCCTAATAAACCAAGAGTTTCCTTTGATTGGCACAAAAAGTTGGGATAATAGTGGAATAGGATTTCTTGACATTCAACTGTATGCCACTTCAACAACTGTAAAAATTATAGCATTATAAATAAATTCATCTTAGGATTCAAAATGGAAACAATACATTAAGAAATATTATTAGTAAATAATAAACATATCACAACCAGTCATAAACAAACAGTACCCAATAGTTATCTATTAAAATATTTTCTGCATAAATTATATTACAGCCTCTTATCAAATTCCCTATTTAAATAACATCAATTCCTCTTTCCAAAAGTCCACACATTCCAACCATGTATTAAAGACTTGATATTTACTGTTTCCAATTGCATATACAAATGAATAACTACTCAGAAACTCATGTCTTCAACAAAATGCTAGTACTGAAACAACAAAGTAATTTAATGTATTGGCATCAATACTTAAATGGTATGAATATAGTTACAGTTGAAAATTTAAGGTCTAAACACAATCAAGATTCTGTGAATTGGTTAATTTTATAAATATTTAGAGGCTTTATGAACACAGAAGTAAATATGACATTTAACCTACATAAGAAATAATTCCCCAAATAACTGAAATTCTTAATAAATATCAATAACAATGCAATGAAAAATAAATCATGTTTGTCACAAATTTATAAAATTCTTACTTTAGATGTCACATATTTAGACAATTCCTATTGGAACTACTACTCAAAAATTAATAATGACTTATCTGAAGAATACAAGAAATTTATATTAAAATCTACAGATAAAACTACTTCATTATACTGGAAATTTTTCACTTGGAAATATCTACACAGAGCATTTGTCACTCCTAGCAAAATTATAATTATGTACAAATAGAAATATATGCTGAAGATGTGATTCTGAAATAATAGCTGATTGGCTGTTGAATTAGTTGAATGTAAAGTCATCTTCCCTTTTTGGAAAGAAATTAATAAATTAACAACTTTATTCAAGCTTTATGGTCAGATTGGATTTCAAAGACCCAAGTGCCTCTTCTTTGGTCTTTTCTTGCTATAGTCAGAAATGTAAAGTTACCCCCTCTAGTGTTAAATTTATTAGTATGGCAAAAATTATTTGCAGTAGTGAATTGCATACTATAAAGATGAGAACTTCAAATATATTACACATTCATACAAATCTTGGCTTAAACATAAAGACTTGCTTGAAAAATATTAATTGTTGTTGATGTATAACTTTGATGCATTGATCAGCTGTGGAACAATGTAAATAGTTGTTTTACAATTGATTTATTGTTTTAAAACCAAATCAAAAAATTAAAAAAAAATAATAATAATAATAATAATAATAATAATAATATATTGTGACATGTGGACTGGTTTTTCAAATTGGTTATAAGTGATCACTCTTTAAATGAAACTCACATTCCCTAGATTTTTTCAAAATAGTCAACAAAGTGAAATAATTATTGACAGTGACTTTGGCATAGTTTGTTTCAAATTTACTTAAGTAAACATCTTTTATTTTATTGGTATTGTACTACGTTTCAAAGTTGTTCATTTTATTGTATATCCACTAAAAATACTTTTTTTCAAAAATGAGTAGGGATAGGATTAAAGCATTCTATAGAAGCCAGTCTAAATGAAGTGCAATATCAGTAAGGTTGGGCAGCTAAGGGAGTAAGGAAACATTAAAATGGCAAAGTCATCCATGACTTTAAATACGATGTTAAAAAATGAAAAGGCAAAAGTGAAAAAGAATGCAGACTATTCAAAAGTCTTCAGGAAGTGCAATGGGAAAGTGGATTCTCAACAAAAAAGAGAATGGCACTTGGGGTCAGACTCTGACTCAATTTAGCAGGAGTGAAGAAAGGCTCGAGTGGCATGCTATATGCCAAGAGATGAGGTAGTTAAGAACATAGCACGGCAGTGGAGCTTTACAGACAACGCTAACCTGCAAGCAAAGAGGAGAGTATATAAGAGGAGAGTATATGACAGATCTAAAGCACCTTACTCAATAGCTCATTTATAGGAGAAATAAATGTAGATATTATACAACTGATTCCTAACATTTGCAAGACTGAGAACAGAGACAAGGAAAGGAAAAATTAATCCTGCTAAAGATATGGGTCAAAAAATTTGGAAATGCTCCACAGGTTCTAGATATTTTAATGTGTCAAGGCCTGACAAATGGATAGCATGTGAGGAATGGTAACATGTACTCCTTTGAAAAATACCACCACCTTTACCTGATATTTTTATGGGTACAGAATCTGTGAGCAAAGTACGGGATGGGCACAATGAAAATCATTCTAGCCAGTGGGTAGAAAGGTGCAGGTGCGGGATTATGACTAAACTAAGGGGTAAAGTTGTCTGTGGCCCTTCCCACTGCATCTCATGGGTACTTCACTAAGTGTACCCATTCCATGAGTCAACTTCTTTCATTTGAGGTTACTATGACTATGCTGAGATAGCATCACAACCGTAGCTTCTTGCTCTATGTGGATTTTGATGTTTTATGTAATTTTTTTAGTTTTGTTCTTTTTTATAGCATGGAAGATGCACAACCAAACTATCTGTTTAGACATGCAGAAAATGGAAATGATGAGCTGGTTAGACTGCAGATGTTATTCAACTCCAAATCTTTCAATGGTCAAATAAAAAAGTAAAAAGTGTACATTAGAGGGAAAAAAGTCTACCTCATCTACATGTCTGAAAACTTGCAAAATGGCAAAATAAGTAAAATAACCTTATGTCTATCCCAAAAAAACCTTGCCAGTTATCTGACAGTAAATAAAACTGTAGCAGTTTCCTATTATTACGCTACTTCTATGATAACTACAGTATATTTCTTCAGTGAGCAACTCCACAAATCAAAGGATGGCAAAGTGCCAGAAATACATTTCAATCTAAAAACAAACACCAGTGAGAATTAAAAAAAAAAAAAAAGCACAGGGCAATAAAGGTTACAGACCGCACACTCTGATAAGGAAGCACGGTTTTATTGTTATGTAGCCTCTGTGTTACCTCATCATCCATGCATTTCCATTCCCAGTGTTATACATCGACTCTATGCAATTGCCTCTCCTCAGAACTAAATTTTAATAATTATCTCAAACATCTAATACAAAGAAAAGAAAGAAAGAAACATGCATGAATACAGAATTTTCAAAAGACAGCAACCATTTACCAATACCCTTGAGTACTAAACAAATACTGATTTAAATTCTGAGCATACTTCTTCTAGTTCTGCCGCACTATATGGGTTGCTCACTGTCAAAATAATACTCTCTCTCGCTGTCTCTATGTCTGCTGTGATTCTCACGTGACTGCTTGCAAGCAATAAGTTAAAACCTGAACTTACCTGCACAGTTCTGTAATACTTCCACATCTCTAGAGTATATCTATTCTACCTAGTACCACTTTTTACACTCACTAATGTGTAAATGCATCATAGATAAGAAAATAAAAAGAGTTTTTTAAACTAGCTTTTACTTCCATAATGCTGGAATGCCAAGTACAGCAATGTCATGGACTCATTTTGTTTTGCACTGCTGCACCAGTGTTCCTTACTGTTATCCTTCTACCAACTGTCTCTTAATCACTGAAAACAAGGCTGCTAACCAGTGTCTAAGGTCCTCTTCCAAATGATGCCAGCCTATCGCGCAAATGGTATGGTAACTACCTCAGTTCTGCTACAAAACTTTTTTGTCCTCTTTGCTTTCCCAAACACTTACTGTGGGAGCTGCTTATATTTGCATAAAGCTTCTCATAGAAATACTTAACACTAGTTCCACTCACCTTACAGAGGAAAATACAACATAGGAGAGGAAAATACAACATAGGAAAAAAATTCCTTAAAATTTGAAAAACATAAAACAGAAAGCAGTCCACAACCTTTACTCATGTGCAACACACAAACATTATCTACACCCATTTTTAGACATTTGACTCAATGCTACATCCATGATAACCCTCATTCTAAAATACCAGCAACATCTAGGTAAGGCATTAAATAAGCAATCAGTACAAAGCCAAGTCAGTAAAGCCACAAAAGGATGCATTGGCATGTACTCTTCCTTCTCTCATTCACAACATGGGAAATGTCTCAATGGCACAGGGAAATACATCCTAACCACAACCAAGACAAGGAAAGTTCTAGCACTCGCCAATGGGGAAGATAAGTGAGTGGCTATGGCCAACCTGCCAGTTCTGAGGAATAGAATCAGGCCAATTAATGATGCTTAAATTCCACCTTGAAAACAGCTAGTTAGACTGTACCAAGTTAGCAGAACAATGTAAGTGTGGCCTGCCAGACAGAGTGAGGGTGAGTGGAAATATTTATCCCCACTGCCAGGGTCCAAAACTGAGTGCTGCTACAAACTAAAACTAAAATCTACTCCCAACAACTGACAGAGGGAGTCCTGCTACAAAATAAAAATAGAACCCAGACACAGATTACATCTCATCAGCTTCCCAACTCTCATTTTCTACTACAAAGTAAGCATCACTGAAAAAAAAAATTCTGTAGGGGAGGGCACTACTTCCATTGAAGTGATGTGACTGTTGCATCAGCCAATACTGGAACACAACACAAACAGTCCAAACTCTATGAATATCTTTTAATTCTGGTACCTCGGCCTTCGCCTTCTCATGGAATACATTTTGTAAATCAAACAACACCCCTTTTATAACACATCTATATCATTTACATAAATAATTGATTCAATAAAGCCATTAAACAATAAACCAAATTTCATCAGTGACATTTTTACTATAAAGTTTCTAACTTCACCTTTGAAATCTCATACTTCTTATTGTATGTAAAATATTGTGCATTAAATACATTGCTTTGAATTTTATTCCATGAACAAAAAAAAATTTTACATTATAAAACATTAATAGATTATAATTAATGCACTCCATCCATTGTATTAAAACATACCCTTACTTCATGTAAATATAATAATGGATTTCAAATGTAAAAACTTTTATATAAGAATTTTTTGTGTGAAAATATTTGCTACATTTCCATATTCATACCATTTGGAAAGAGAGTTTTATAATTTAAAATGAATCTGGATTCCATTTCCAATAACTTAATATGGAAAACTGCATCATCACCAAAACTCTTAGGTTTCCCCAAAACACAAAAAATAAACCCTTCCAGAACCCCCTTGTGCTGTTCACAAAAGTGTTTAGCCACCGGACTATCTACTCTTGTGCCTAATGTCCCCCAAGTGCTCCAAAATCCTGAGCTTAACTTTTCTACTGGTTTGACCAATGTACCATTTTTGTTTGGCACAACCACAACCTATGATGTAAACTACCCCAGATGAATTGCAATCAAAATATTCCAGAGCCTTATAATGTACATTATTGATTTTTGTTCCATCTAAACTTCTGACTCTAGAACATACTTTGCACTTCCCACATCTGAAGGTTCCTTTCTTAATGCTATCCCTCCGTGTTTTCCTGATGTTTAATATTTCTTTTAAATTGGGATATCTGCCATAAGAAAAGGTAACTGTGGTTGGAAATAGTCTCCCCACCTTGTCATCCCCAGTGACAATAGGCCATAGTTTTGAAACAACTTCTCTCAACACACAAGAAAATTGAGAATATTTAGTAACAAAAAATATTTTTTCTTTTAATCCTTCCACCTCAACATTTTCCATCTGCACATTTGGACATCCAACCACATATGATCGACCTCTACTCTCAAAATTCCTTAAGCCCAATTCCTGTTCTACTTTTATTCTAGCTGATTTGATTTTCACCTTGGAATAACTTCTTTCACTGAGTTTGCTCTCAATTTTATCAAACTCCGCGCTAATCCTTTCAAGTTCAGAAGTGTTGAACCCAATACATTTAAATTCCCCTAGTGGTAAGGAATCAATAAGACAATCACTATGCATGCTGGAGGCGTGCAGAAAATTGTCAGCTGCTGTAACCTTATAAAAGGGTTTGTATTGTACCTTATTATCCAATCCTACATATAGTTCGATGTCCAAATACTGGATGTTCCTTCCACCAACTACATATGTAAAATCCAAACCACAAGGATTATTTCTCATTTCCAAAATTAATCCCTCGAATTCTTTGGGGTCACCTCTATACAAAAACAAGAGATCATCTATAAATCTCTTATATTTTACTACCTTGTTTTTAAAAAACTCCCTCGGATAAATAAAGGAATTCTTGAAATGGGCCATGAAAAGAATGGCATATGAGGGCGCAAAAGGTGCCCCCATAGCCGTACCTTCCTTTTGTAAGAAAAGACTACCTTCAAACTCAAAACAGTTGTGTGTTAGACAAAATTCTAAAAGGCTTATGATATAGCTTGTCCTGGGCCCTTCGCCCAACATTTTGCCGATGGCTTCCAGTCCCCATTGCTTGTTGATACTGGTATACAAGGATTTTACGTCCACACTGGCCCATTTATTAATGTTTTATAATGTAAAAATTTTTTTTTGTTCATGGAATAAAATTCAAAGCAATGTATTTAATGCACAATATTTTACATACAATAAGAAGTATGAGATTTCAAAGGTGAAGTTAGAAACTTTATAGTAAAAATGTCACTGATGAAATTTGGTTTATTGTTTAATGGCTTTATTGAATCAATTATTTATGTAAATGATATAGATGTGTTATAAAAGGGGTGTTGTTTGATTTACAAAATGTATTCCATGAGAAGGCGAAGGTCGAGGTACCAGAATTAAAAGAAATTCATACAGTTTGGACTGTTTGTGTTGTGTTCCAGTATTGCAGCTATCGCATTTTGGAGTGTTTGTTTTTGGTCTTCTTGTTACATCAGCCAAAGCAGAAGGGGAATGGAAAGTGTCAAAAGGGAAAGGGGATTATCAAAGCCGCACAGAAAGAACTGAAAAACATATA
Source organism: Protopterus annectens (assembly GCF_019279795.1). NCBI lineage: Eukaryota > Metazoa > Chordata > Ceratodontiformes > Protopteridae > Protopterus > Protopterus annectens. Next base: position 973,178,831 of record NC_056747.1, read on the forward strand.
CCTAACATTAACCTGCTAATTATGGAAACAGCCCTTTTTTACCAACATTTCAAGGGTGCTCTGAATAACCAACTGCTACCTCATGCAGCTGAGTGACAAGCAGCTTTATATAAACATCAAAAATGCCAGCAGAAGAACAACTATATTCTCTATAGCCAACAGCTGTCCTATCCTTTAACTACTCTATTGCAGGCATCCTGGCTCCCCAGGCAACATACTATAAACCTCCTCTGACCATACATTCCATGACCCTACCACCTTCTTCTTGAAAGTGGTCTTAAACAATCCATCAAAACTTCCATGTGCCACTCAAACCAACCCCCACTTCTATCCATGATGATGTTTACCTTCAAATCCACTTATAAGACACAATGTCTTCAAATCATACTGCTTGCTGTCGTATTCTTTTACCTTAGAAAGAAGACGCGGGACAACTGTGTGCAGTTGGTACCAACTCCAAACTTTATTGACCGGCCAACAACCTTACAATACATTCCAACTTCCTGTCTCACGCCTTGCGTCATGCACTTTCCCCCGCCCCCAAAGAGCACTAGCTAAGCAAGACAACACAGTCCATTGAATACACCACATCTCCTTTTCCATAAGGCCCCTTTTCACTTAACACAAACCCCCAGATCTATTCAATTTCTTCCACTTCACTACGAACTTGGTACATTGACACCAAATGCTCACTTAGCCACATTCAGATTACTATAACCCCCAAATGACGTTGATATATATACTCTGATCTTCACAGATCCAAACGGTCCGGCTTGTTAATAACTCTTCCTGATCTGGTCCTCACAACATCACTGTGTGCCCGGGGTTCCGGAGGAAGGCCATTGCAAAATGGCAAGGCCTCATCGGTCTTACTTAGCACACTTTCCGGACACCCAGGGTTTGATTCACAGTCAGGCTCAGATAAGGGAATCAAATGCACACGGTTTCGCCGCACAGTCCCTTGAGGCACATCTACCATGAATGACCTCGGCGAGTAATGGTTTTGATCTACAGTACCTGAGGTCTTCATATCTGTCACCCACACCTGGTCGCCGGGCAACACATCCCCCAGCGGCCTTGCCCGATGGCATCTGTTGTAGTTTTCGCCATTATACACCCTCTTCTCCCCCTCTTTCCCCCTGAGCCTTCTCCAGTCCGGCAGCACCGGATCCAACTGCGAAGGATGAATCGGAAGAGAGGTCCGCAACCGTCGTCCCATAAGGAGTTCCGCAGGGCTATAACCATTCTGCAGTGGCGTTGTCCTGTACGCCAAGAGAGCCATGTATGGATCAGCACTTTTTTTAAGCAGGTTCTTCACCGTCTGCACTGCACGTTCTGCCTCCCCGTTACTCTGCGGGAACCTGGGGCTGCTTGTGACGTGCTCGAAGCCATAAGCGGTTGCAAAGGCCGCAAAAGACTGCCCTGAAAACTGAGGGCCATTATCAGACACAAGTACCTCTGGGATACCATGGCGAGCGAAGAAAGATTTTAGGTGGGTGATGACCTCGTTGGATTTGCTATGTTTCAACAATGCGATCTCAAGAAACCTGGATAAGTAGTCTACGACAAGAAGGTAAGTATGTCCTTTTAGTTCAAATAAATCCGCGCCCACTCTTTGCCATGGTCGGTCAGGACATTGTGTTGGGATGAGGGGCTCAGGAGGATTCCTTCTCTCTGAGATGCACGTCCTGCATCTTAAAACCATGTCATTTATCTGCTGGCTAAGCCCAGGCCACCAGACTGTCTGACAGGCTCTGGCTTTGCACTTCACAATGCCTTGATGTCCCTCATGCAATTTCGACAACACCTCATTACGCATGGCAGAGGGGATAACAAGGTGCAAATCTTTTAAAAGCAACCCATCTTTCACTGTTAGTGTGGACCGATCTGGCCAGTAGCTCTTCAGTAAGGGTTCCTGGTTCGCATACAGCGGCCACCTCTGGCTGCACAAGTCCATGACCAGCGCACACACACTGTCCGCTTTCAGCTGCTCCGTAGTGTTTGGAGGAAGGATGGCTTCACCTGCATGTTTTCCACAATACTGTTCACGTAGATATCCGTGTCCTCCATTAACTCCGTTTCCTCCGGGGTTAGCCTGGTTTTAAGTGGAGAACGTGACAGGGCATCTACCACCCACAGTGATTTCCCTGGAGCGTACTGCACCATGTATGAGAACTGCATCAATCTCATCCTAAAGCGTTGGATTCTGGGCGGTAGAAGATCCAGCGCCTGACCTCCCAGCAATGAAACCAGGGGTTTGTGATCAGTCTCTAGACAGAACGATTTGCCTAATAGGTAATCTCGAAAGCGTTCACATGCCCAGGTAGACGCTAGGGCCTCTTTCTCAACCTGCGCATATCGTTGCTCCATGGGTGAGAGTGACCTTGAGGCGTATGCCACGGGTCTCCAGCCATCCTCCCATTGTTGCTGCAACACACTCCCTAACCCAAAGGAAGAAGCATCCGCGGAAACCTTCGTATCCCTCTCCGGGTCATACACAGCCAAAACTGGAGGTGAGGTGATCGCCTCTTTTAAGTCCTTGAAGGCCTTTTCCTGGTCCCCACCCCAGTACCAGCTGTTCTTTTTTGATAATAAGTCTCTCAAAGCTCTGTCCCTCTCAGCCAAATGAGGGATGAACTTCCCCACCTGATTCACCATGCCCAGGAAACTCCTAAGTTCTCCTACTGTAGCAGGTGCCGCCATCTCCGTGATGGACGCGGTCCTCCTTGGGTCCGGGCTTATACCAGCATTCGTAATAACATGGCCCAAGAAAGTCACTGTGACCCTCGACAGGTCACATTTCCCTACATTCAACGTAATACCTGCTTCTTCCAGTCTCTTTAATACCGCGTGAAGCCGGGCATCGTGCTCCTCCTGGCAACGCCCCAGACCAACACATCGTCCATGTGGCAAATCACACCCTCTAATCCTTCAATGACCTCTGCCATCATGCGTTGAAAGTGTTCGGTGCAGAATTAATGCCAAAGGGAAGGCGATTGAAAGCAGGCGCCCAAAGGGGTTATGAATGTGGTAAGCGCGGCCGACTCCTCTGACAAAGGAATTTGCCAAAATCCCATATTGGCATCCAGTTTGCTAAACACCTTCACCCCAGCAAGCATCCCAAGACTCTGCTCAACCGAGGGCAGCACGAACCTTTCCTGCATACGTATTCATTTAGCTTAGTGTAGTCTACACATAGTCTCAGCCTGTTACTGTCTTTCTTTGGGACTACCACCATGCCTGCACACCAATCAGTAGGTTCTTCCATTCTGGTAACGACACCCAGCGCCTCCATCCTCATTAACTCCTCTTTCACTTTCCCCATCAATGGCAGTGGTATCCTCCTGGGGTCTTCAGAGAGTATGGCACCGCCTTTGGCTGAAGCTTTATGTGGTATTTCCGCTGCACTACCCCCAACCCAGAGCACAAATCCGGGTATGAGGTTTTCAAAGACTCCATGGTGATAGTGTCAACACGTTTCAGGAGGCCCAGCCCCAAAATAGCAGGAAGGCCTAAAAGCGGCATGCGGAGTCCTTTTACAACATACACTTTCTCACATGTCTGTCTTTGTCCATAGCCAAGCTGAAGCTCTAAGGATCCCGTAACCTCCAGTGGCATCCCTCCAGGACCCAACAAGGGTTTCTCCGGCTGCTGGAGCACAGGAGCATCCTTCCCACTGAACAAGGTGTGCAGGTCCGACTTGGAGATAACAGTAACATCCGCCCCCGTGTCAAGCTTGAAAGTCATAGGTGTGCCCTGTATCTTCACCTCCACAATCCAGGAATGGTTCCCGGAAGAGACAGAGCCAAGGAAAAACCCCTGTTCTTCACGCTCATCCGGCTCCTCGTCTTCCTCAATACTCTGCACCGCCTTGAACTGTCGGCAGACCCGCTGGTAGTGGCCCTTCTTCCCACACGAGCGACATCTTGCAGCAGTCGCCGGGCATAGGAGTCTATGGTGAAATGGCCCCCCACACCTGTAACACTGCGAGCTCGGGGCGTCTTTGCTCTTTTGCGTCTGGCGCTGAAAAATCGGTGCCAAGGGCTTGCCCCAACCTTTCGAGGCCTCTGGCCTGCGTCTGGCGTCCAGTGGTGTCTGCACGGCATTCACATTATACTGCAGGGCGGTACTGTCGCACCGCAAGGCCGTTTGCTGCTTTTTGACCTCCTCCGACTGTCTGGCCATATTTACAGCCCTCTCTAAGTCCAACTCTTTCTCCATCTGCATCCGCTCGGACAATCTGGTGTCTGCCAAGCCCACAACAATTCTATCCCTTATAAGCTCGTCGTGCAGCGTCCCATAATTGCAGTGTTCGGCTAAAGCATGCAGGGCAGTAACAAAACCATCAACAGTCTCGTTCAGTTCTTGTTTTCGCATGTTAAATCGTGCACGTTCGTAAACAATGTTCTTTTTAACAATAAAAAATCTTTCGAACCCCTCCTTCACTTTGGCATACTCCTGGTGCTCTGCCTCGGTTAGCTTGAGGCCTCTCAAGACATCGTCTGCCTCATCGCCCATACAGTATATCAGGGTGTTCACCTGGTTCCCCTCTGGGTTGGAAGATAAATTACTAGCCTGCCGGAACCGTTCAAACCGGCGTATCCATCGTGTCCATTTGTGGGGTTTGGAGAAGTCAAAGGGCTCTGGCGGCTGAATACTGAATGTAGCATTGGGAGCGCTAGCCGCCATGTTGATTCTAGCTCGTGGCTGCCGACCATTCTCGTCGTCCGACATGTCCGCTCTCCACGTCCCTTGGCCACTCGTACGGTCTTCAGCAAAAGGTCAGCACTCCCAGGCACAGCCACACAGCACTTCTGACACCATGTCGTATTCTTTTACCTTAGAAAGAAGACGCGGGACAACTGTGTGCAGTTGGTACCAACTCCAAACTTTATTGACCGGCCAACAACCTTACAATACATTCCAACTTCCTGTCTCACGCCTTGCGTCATGCACTTTCCCCCGCCCCCAAAGAGCACTAGCTAAGCAAGACAACACAGTCCATTGAATACACCACACTTGCTTCTCTTCTCTTACTTGAACAACCAGCTATCCAAGTTACTGTTAAAACTCCACCCTCTCCACTTCTTTAAACAGTGGTAGTAGATGCTTTTAAAAGCTTCCCACCAGTGCAAATAAATGCATTTATAAGCTTCCCACCAGTGCAATCTCTTTTTCTTGAATGGGTTGTAGAACTGGAAAGAAAATTCTTGATGCAAATACACCAACACCTAGTACCAGTACAATTGAAGGATAACATAAGCATAACTAGGATCCACTCCTCATACTACGTATCCTTGGAATCCTGCTACCACACTCCATTTCTTTTTAACTGCATGATAATATCTACATCCTTTTTCTTTGCCTTTATTTAATAATCATCCTCTATCCAGTGCTTTCCACAGGTTACCCTATCAAGTACAATTTTGAATATCAAGTCTCACTGAAAAACTACCCAACCAAATGCACCAGCCACACCAATTCAGTATGCAAGCTTAGCTTGCCTTATAACACCCATGTGGAACGTGTGGAAACGTAACACAATAAACTATGCAGCATTCCAGTATTCACCTATTTTACTCCAGGTAGCCCTCCATGATTTACTTAGGTCACACAGCTAGTTTCTATGCCATTTCACAGTTTCCTGAATTCACATTACCATTTCATGCCTTTCTTGAGGAAGTAATAAAAACCCACCATAAACTATGCTTTATATTCATTTTCCCCAGGCAAATTTGGGCTTTCAGAAAATCGTCCATCTTTCTGTAGTCATGTGCACTGCTAAGAGAACTATAGTCTACACAGAATGAGATTCCAGATTTCACAACCTCCCTAGAAAATGATACTGACAATGTCACATTCAACTAAAAGCAAGATTTTGCTGACTTCACAGTTTCTCCCCTTCTGTGACATTCGGCTTCCTCAACAGATATCATGTTGGGCTTATATGAAGTCTCACAAAACTTTATAAATCTGTCTTCCTGGCTCTTAATAGCCATTGCATTTAAGTTTTTGGCCAATAAAATCCTACAAAACAAAGCGTATGTATTCTGGCATTAATTCAGTTTCATTGGGGCCACAAACCTAAGCTTCTTTAGTTGCTGGCTTATCAAGCAGAAACAAGCAAGCTCAGTTACTGAAACTGAATAAGAGCCCAGGAAGCTTGACATCTGTCTTTCACATCAGGAAGTTCATTTAATCATTTTCTGTAGCTAAAACATAAAAAGCACATGTAGATCAGTTTAGAATGCGTGAGGATGATAAATTAAAAAAAAATGGATTAAAAATACACAAGTACTCTTCCCATAAATTAAAGCAGTGATTAAGAGTGTCCTCATTCTACTTGTTTTAAGTGTTAACCATGTGCTTTGGCTGGCCCAATGACCCTTTTCAGCTACAACTTGGAGCAGAGGCAATAGAAGATTCACATTTTTTTTACAGTAACTATGCAAGGTATACAGGAAATTATTGTTATAACAATCTGCATGCAGTGTACAAGCAGTGGAAACACATTATAGCACATAGCATCTTAGAATGACTGCACAACAGATAAACAGAGGTAATACAGCACTCACATGTAGTAAGTAACATACTACAGAATCAATTTCCTATGTTACATAGAGGAAGTGATGAGCCTGTATAAACAGTTCACATACACTAAACTATTTATGACATTGCCTATTACAAATATTCTACAAACAAGTTAATATTTGGCGAGATGTGTACATTTTAGACACAACATACTTCCAAGATAGCATTTTTTCAGTGAGACTAAACAGTCAAATATGTAGCTCTTTAAAGTGATCTACTACAGATTAACAATAAGAATAGTTTCCAGTTCTTAAGGAAGAAATTAAAATAGGGATACTACAGTGTAATGACATTTATGATGTATATACACACACACACACACACACACACACACACACACACACACACACACACACACACACACACACACACACACACACACCTCTATGTGACAAAAATGTTAATAAGATGCAAAGAGAGAATATTTACAAAGATGTAACTAAACTGCATATGGGAAAGACCTGCCAACACAGAGAGGCCATGGTAGTCAATATCTTGAGTATGTTGCATGAGGAATCACAGGGAGGATCTGGCAGTAGAAATTTTCAGTGAAGATCTGTCTGACATCTTAGTGGTTGACTAGCACTGTCACAGCAGCTATCTCCTACTCAAGCTTAGGAAACCAGGACAGTACTACAGGAATGTGGGGATATGCTTATTGGAAAGCAAGGGTGGACCCACCTGGCTGGTACCAAGTGGAGACAAGACCCCAAGCAAATAAATCTTTTACGAGACCAACCCTGTGGGAGAGACAGAGACTTGCAGGACATGTTGCAAAAGAGTCAAACAGTATCTGGACCTCACCACTGGTGCTTGAGCCAAACAAAGATAGTATCACCAAATTTTAATGTGAATTACAGGAAAATGAACAGTTACACAAAGTCAGAAGCTGACCCATTCCCATGACAAAAGAAGTCTTAAAGCAGCTAGCTGAATTAATCTAAGTATCTAACCAAAACATGCACAACTACAGACAGAGAGAGATCAGCATTTTTTACCCCTTTTGGGTTATAGGAGTTAACTAAAAAGCAATATGGAATAAAGAATGTTCCACAAATACAAAGGTTGGTAGATTACATCCTAGCAGAAGTGGAAAATAAATGTACAACTAGTCATAGGCAGAACATATTATACATGTTAGGCATACTGCAAAAAATAAATAAACAAAAAAACAGTGTTTTCTCTTAGACCAACAAGTGTCAAGTAGATACCACAGTTATCTTATCTTGGTCAAACAGTGGGTTGTGGTATGATCGGGCCAGAGGCTGCCAAGGTCAAGTCTACTCTGGCAAGGCTTACCCCTGCTTGCAAGAAGCAACTAACAGCATTCTTAGCAACAGCAGGGTAGTACAGGAAATTTTTACCACACTACAGAAAGATAGCTACTTCCTTTATACACCTTAACATAAACGGCTGACCAGATAAAATTGTCTCAACTCCTGTCCAAGACCCAGCATTTCAAATGTTTACAGAGGCTTAGAATTTGCCCCCTGTATAATTCATTGTGCAGTAGATACTTCCAAACTTTAGCATGGGCTGGAATCAGCAAAGTTATTTAACTAGAAAAGAGAGTTTTCATGTCAAGCATTCTGGAATGTAATTATGCTCTGAATTCCGAATGTTCTAGTTATGTCCCCGATTCTGGTAGTAAGAGATTTATAGTGTTATGTATGTGGTAAATCAGGTAAAGAAACAATTTTGCAGAGATCATATTCACATAACCATTACATTGCAGAGGTGGTACTGAAATAACTACTGTATAATTATAACTACCACACATTTTGCTGGAAACTGCTCACCACAAAAAAAATCTACAGAATGCGGAAACATCACAGAGGGTGGGCATGGTATAGAGCAATATTTCAACTAAGAGCAACAGAAAAATGTCGCTGGCACACCAAAACTTTCTCCACTAAAACATAATGCTTTCTTCACCAAGTCTGCTGCAGAACAATCCACATAAGAAGAGTGCAAAGCAGTGGCTTAAAATTAGTTTAAATATTTTTAAGTAAAACACTATTAAACACCATCCATTGGAAACTGGGCAATAATGGAGAACACTGGACCACACGCGCAAATGCAAATCCAGAATACAGAGTGAAGTGAATAAGGAAAGTCCAGTGTTCTCACCTGAAACTGTTACTACCACTTGATGTTGTTGTGTCTTTCGGCTTTTCCCGGTTAGGGGTCGCCACAGCGGAACTCTGGTCCGCAAATGACTGGCAGTTGATTTTTACATGCTGAGTTGCCAGCCCTAACGCACAACCTTCAACGAAGGTACGCCCATTCACGCATGTCTCCACGCAGAAGATGCTCTAGCTGAGAGTTGAACCGGTCAGCATCTTACTTTGAGGCGACAACGCTACCGCAGCACAACCACGATACTGTTACTACCACTAAATATGATAAAAGCAAAAAAGTTTTCCTTTATAACAGAGCATATCTCCTGACTGTCCTTGATTCTGACTCCAATATTCGCTCTGTAACACATAATAATAAATCACAAAACTTGTGATTTTAGGGAGAAAATGGGGTTGGTTTCACAGCATTTAATAAATAATGGCAATAAAGAGAGTTATAGCCTTGATGCTCATCGTGTTTCACTGTTGCAGTCATCACTGTTGGGTTCTTCCTGCTGGCAGGCAGCCCTCGATCGGCCAGAGTCCCAAAGTCTGGGTCTGACGTCGGCTGACGTCCCTCCTTCCCTGATGTCAGAGCGCCAGGGGTATAAAGGCCTAAGCTGATGCCATTTTCCTCAGTCTTTCTTGCCGCGCAGTGCCCGAAGCAAAGCAGTTCGCAAGTGCCGGTCGGCCGACTCCTTTTCACTTTTGGTGATTTATCTGAAGACGACGACTTCTTAAAGCTAAGTACCCCATTGGGGAAACTTTTTTCTTGCTCCAGTCTGATGTCAGAAAAAGTTAATAATTGTATTTCTTGTGGGAAGCAAATACCTCATAAGGATTTTCATTCATACTGTATCCCTTGCCTAGGCCCTGACCACGACGTAGCTAGTTGTAGGTTTTGTGCTAGATTTAACCAACGCACTATTAAGCGCAGGTACGATTTTGCCTTCCATTATTTTGGGAGAAGATTTAACTACAATATGTCTTCGGATTCTTATCTGGCCGGCGCACATAAATGGTGCAAAGATAAAGACAGGCCTCCGAGGTCCAAAACAGATGACTTTTCTCTACCAGAGCCAGTTGCCGGTTCGTTGGTCGTCAGTGAGGCGCTTTCGCAGCCCCTGTCATCCGCCACTTTTGAACCGCTTGCCTATACCGACTCCCATGAGGAGCCGATGAGGCCTTCAGAATTTCAAGGGACCAGACCTTCGGATAATGCTCCCTCAGATGGGTCCGGAGCCGCTGTGCAGGCACCGGCTTCTGAGGGGGTTTTCAGGCCTACATAGTTTCATGTAAAGATGTCTTCAGTTTTACAGTCAAAGACAAAGACTAAGGCTCCAGCAAAGACAAAGAAACAAGCACAGGCCTCTTCAGTTCAGGGCCCTAGACCTCAGGGACAGATGCTTAAAATGGCCAAAGACCTGTTGACTATGATCAGGGGTTCCCATCCCCCTCCTGACAAAAGGCCTAGGCAAGAGCCAGATTATGATTCATCAGATCAGGTTTCAGTTTCTTCTGCTTCTTCCTCTCAGCAGGATTATTCCTTCCCTCCTTATGAGGATTCTGATGCTGAAGAATCCCTTCCTTCAGCTTCTCCTCCTGAAGATTATTCTTTTGGGGAAACCTTGCATGACATGAGAGAGCATTTCCACTGGGAAGGGCAAGAATACTCTGAATCCAGGAGAAGGCTTAGAGATTTTCTTCTCACCCGGCATAGGCCCCTGGCTATCCCCCCTGTATTGGACATTGTGGATGATGTTTTTACAGAGTCTACCCTCTCTCCTGATTCCTTTCTTCCTGCTCCTTTCAAACCAGATAGGTATTATAGGGTTCCAGATTCTCACAAATTCCTTTTTAAAAATCCTTCACCTGATCCAGAAACTCTCTCAGGGCCCTAAGGGTGTTAAAGCGGCCTCTGCTAAGAACCCTATTCCCTCTGACAGAGAGTCCAGAGCCTTGGAAAGATGGGGCAAAAAAGTCTATACTTCTGCTACATTGTCTATTAGAGATTTGAATTGTCAATTTCATATGTTGAAATATCAGCAATACCTTTTGTCTGTGTTGAAACAAAAGATGTCAGCTGTTTCTGGTTGTGCAGAAAATATGGAGTTACAGGATTTATTCCATGCTACTGAGCAGGTGGGTAAACATACCCTGCACTGTGGTTTTGATTCTTTGGAGGCTTCTTGCAGGGCTGCAGCAACTGGCACAGTTATTAGAAGGCATGCTTGGTTAAAGGAGCAAAGTTTGCCAAATCAGGTTAAGGCAAAACTGTTGGATGCCCCTCTACAGCACAATGTTTTGTTTGGGGCCAAAGCTGAGGAGGTATTAAAGAAAATGGAAGACAAGGCCAAATCTATGCAGACGGTTAAAGATTTTCTACAGGTGCAACCACCTAGATTTAGAAGGAATTGGTCAGCTAAGCCTTGGTCCTTTCTGAGCTCGGACAGACCCCAGAGAGGCAGATACAGGTGTTCCAGAGGAAGAGGACAGGGACAGACCCCTTTCAGACCCAGGCAGTGGAGTGCTCCCTCTCCCAAGGGTGGAGAAGATAGGTCACAACCTTACAGGAAACAGTCTTTATAACTCTCCCTTATTAGCTCCAGGGGCTCCTCTCCTGGAAGCTCCTTTGGGAGGAAAAATCTCTCTTTTCCATCACAATTGGAGCCGCATAACCCAAGACAAATGGGTTCTGGACATAGTTTTAAGGGGTTACAAGTTTCATTTCCATACCTTGCCAAAACCAAACGGATGGCCAGACCTGCCAAAGCATCAATGGGCAAAGGTTCAGAAGCAAGTTCAGTCCCTCATGGCTATGAGGGCCATAGTATTGGTACCAAACACAGAAATAGGGCAAGGTTTTTATTCAAGACTTTTCCTGATTCCCAGGAAGGAAAACACATGGAGACCAATCCTGGACCTTTCCGTATTAAACACCTTTCTGGATATACCAAAATTCAAAATGCTCACTCTGCAGCAGCTGTTGCCTATGTTGAGCGAGAATGCTTGGATGGTGACTTTGGACTTGAAAGAAGCTTACCTGCATATTCCTATAAGGCAGGAATGCAGAAGGTACCTCAGATTCAAAGCAGGCTTGAAGCATTACCAGTTCTCTGCACTGCCCTTTGGCTTATCTACTGCACCCAGGGTCTTTACCAAGTGCCTGGCACCAATAATGGCATTTTGCAGACAGAAGGGAATTCAAATATACCCTTATCTGGACGATTGTCTCATTCAAGCAGACAACAAGGAGACTTTACTTCAGCATCTGTTTTTTGTGCAGCATCTTCTCAGGTGTCTAGGGTTTACAGTGAACCTAAAGAAATCAAACCTGGTACCCACTCAACAGATTACTTTCCTGGGTGCTCTTTTGAACACTACAACCCAGATGGCTTACTTGACACTAGACAAAAAAGTGCAACTGGCTTCCTCTTTCAAAAACCTGGCTTCAAAGAGTCAGCTAACTGCAAGAAAAAGTCTGCAGGCCTTGGGTTACATGGCATCCTGCATTCTGCTAATACCATATGCAAGACTGTATATGAGGAAAATACAGTGGTATCTCAAGAGTGTATGGTCTCAGCATTGCCACAGTTTGGAAACAGTGATCACAATTTTGCCTTGCCTCCAGCGGGAATTTCTTTGGTGGGCCGAGGCCTGTCTCCAGAACAAGGGAAGATCTTTCTTTCCCACTCCAGCCAATCAAGTGATAACGACGGATGCTTCGGACTATGCATGGGGAGCCCACATGCAAGGGCAATGTCTTCAGGGTGCCTGGGGAGAGGACCAAATGCACCTGAACATAAATTTGAAGGAAATGTTAGCTGTACAGAATGCCCTGACAGCTTTCAAGGATCTTATTCTACTGGGGCAATTACTGATAAAGACACACAACACTACAGTGATGTGGTACATAAACAAGCAGGGAGGCTCCCACTCTTAGCCCCTGTGCAGACTGGCCATGACTCTGTGGAACACAGCACTGGCCTGCAAGGTAGATTTAAAAGCTCAATTTCTGCCAGGAAAAGACAACTCTCTGGCAGACAGTCTAAGCAGAAACCTCTCAGATCCACACGAATGGATGTTGGCTGTTCAGATATTCAGGATGATAACAGAGGCATGGGGGTGCGTGGAAATAGACCTCTTTGCATCCCCCCAAAACCACCAACTTCAAACATTCTGCACGAGGACCTACCACGAACGGGCATGGAAAGTGGATGCCCTCTCATTCAGTTGGAAAAACCTCTCAGTGTATGCTTTTCCTCCATTGCCTCTTCTACCAAGGGTACTTCTGAAGATCAAACAGGACAAACCAAAAATGATTCTACTGGCTCCCAACTGGCCTCGACAATTCTGGTACTCAACCCTGATGAACTTGGCTCGGGGTCCGCCCTGGATTCTACCACAAATTCCACATCTACTGTCTCAACAAGACGGCCGGATCTTGCACAGCCATGTCAAAACTCTGAATCTAGCAGTCTGGCGGTTCCAGGGGCTATAAGCAATTCTACCCTTACCAAACAGGTAATGGATGTAATTATTGAAGCTAGAAAGGCCCAGCACCAGGAAATCTTATGCAGGAAAATGGAAAAGATTTTGCATCTGGAATTAGACCCAGGGTTTTGATACTACAGTTCCAAACATCCCTCTGATTTTACAATACCTAACAGAGATGTTGCATAAGGGCCTATCCTTTTCATCTATCAAAATACATGCCTCAGCTATTTCTGCACACTACAATATGGATCCCCCAATTTTTTCTCATCCGTTACTTAAACAATATCTCAGGGGGGCAAAGAATATGAGGCCCCCTAAAAGAGCACCAGTTCCCACTCGGGATCTCAACTATGTTTTGGAAAAGCTAACTCTACCTCCTTTTGAACCTGCGGCTACCACAGATTTAAAGTTTTTATGATGGAAAACTGCTCTTCTTTTAGCACTAACCTCTGCCAGAAGAGTTTCGAATTACAAGCACTCATGGCTGTGGAACCCTTCATTATTTTTCATCAGGACAGGGTTTCCCCGAGGACTAACCCCACTTTTATGTCTAAGGTGGTTTCTAAAGTAGCCTTGAATCAGACTATTCATTTACCTACTTTCTATCCTAATCCTCAAAATAAAGAAGAGAGAATTTTGCATTCTTTAGACATACACAGGCAGCTTCGCTTTTACCTGGACAGGACCAAGATTTTTAGGAAAACTGACCAATTGTTTGTAGCCTTTGCTGCTACATCACAGGGAAAAGCAATCACTAAACAAACTCTTTCTAAATGGATTGCCCACTGCATCAGGTTCTGTTACTCTCATCATGGCAAACCAGTTCCTATTAACATTAGGACACATTCTACCAGAGCTGCTGCTACTTCAGCAGCCTTCCTCAGTGGAGTTCCTACCAAAGAAATCTTAGAAGCTGCTACTTGGAGTTCTGTCATAGGCGGCCTTAGGCATAGGCCAACTAGGCGGCCACCTAGGGCGCTGCTCTAGCAGGGGCGCTTTTTCAGTCTTTATTTAGTGTAGGCAGACCAGGATGGGGACACTGGGTTGTGTTGTGGGGGGGCGCCGTGGAGCCCTTTTGCCTAGGGCACCAGTTGACCTAAGGCCGCTCCTGAGTTCTGTGCATACCTCTTCTAAGCACTACAACCTCCCTCTCTACTCTAAATCTAGGGCAGGCTTTGCCTCTGCAGTCCTGCAGTGCCTTGTAGCCGCCCCTTCTGTACCATGTCCAGCCACCCTTTCTTAGCTTTGGGATTCAACCCAATAGTGATGACTGCAACAGTGAAACACGATGAACATAGTACAGTTGTGTACTCTTACCATAAATGTAGATGTTCGAGTGTATTCACTGTTGCAGTCTGGGTTAACCTCCCTCCTATCCCCTCTTTTGCTGTTTCTATGAGTACTGTCTGTGTTTCCTTAGCACTACTCTTCCTCTGAGGTATATTTGCTGGTGATTTTTGGGTATGTTCTAGTTTGATGCATGTTTATTCTTCTGACTAAGCTATTTGCCTTTTGTTTTTGGGCACCTGGCATCTGGGGCAAGAAAAACTGAAGAAAATGGCGTCGGCTGACGCCTTTATACCCCTGGCGCTCTGACGTCAGGGAAGGAGCGACCTCAGCAGACGTCGGACCCAGAGTTTGGGACTCTGGCCGATCGAGGGCTGCCTGCCAGCAGGAAGAACCCAACAGTGATGACTGCAACAGTGAATACACTCGAACATCTACATTTATGGTAAGAGTACACAACTGTACTTTTTACTTCTGAAAATGCCTGCCAATTTGTATTCTCTAAGTTTCTTTAATTTCTCATGTTTCTTGTATTAATATTTTAAAATGTGCCCATGATCATTTCTGGATTTGTACTCGATTCTGGTAGTAAGAAAGAGGTTAAGATCTATTGGAAAGATCTAACCATTTGTTGCGTTTCTCTCAAATTTCCCTGATCTTTACGTTTCGAGTAAGGGATAAACCACTAAAGATTAGTTAGCTGTTCATATTTCTTTTTGTTCAGGAAAAAAAAACCTGTTCACGCTAAACCTGTTGTTCTAGTATTTATTTTTTAATGTGGCTTTAAAGTAATAGATTAAAAAAACTGTCCCCGGTTTGGATCCTTTTCTACGTATTATTTTAGCTCTAACCCTCTTACTTGAGCAAAGATGGGCGTCGGGCGATGTTGTAGTTATACTGGCTCACAGATGTTGAGAACTGTGGAGAACTTGCAGCAGTTCCTAAATATTACGCAACTGCCTTAACGTTCTGACAGCTACGCAAAAACACTGGTGAGCCAGACAAACCTGCGTTTTGATACACCCAAGAGCCATTAAGATTGTCTGTACATCACAAATACATGTACTATTTTTTACACTCTACTACCTAACACTAAGGGCTGTATCTCTGCAACAACCCCGGACTACAATCCCCGATGGATGCAGTCTGTCCCAGTTTACTGCTACTTCTCCGCGATCTTATGTTAGTTCAACTTAACAAAAAACAAACGCAGTATGGCCACAGCGCCTCAAATATCTTCCGGAAACTAATGTACGCAAAATTACCTCGTACAAAATAGAATTAATCCAACCTACGTAACTAATAATAATTACTCGGTGATCAATGAATATTTCACGAAATAAGATAAAAAAAACATACCCGCAACAGTTCAAGATAAAATAACTACCACCAACACTACTTACAAACAGCTTCCTAGTTACTGTTGTCAGAACCGACAAAAGATCTCCTCTATCGCTAAAAGAAGGCTGAAGCTAGTAAATACAGCTAACGGTCGTTTTAATCACATTGCCCTCTAGTGTCTTTGGAATGCCTCGATATTAGTCAATGGGAGTTGGGATGGGATAGTTGCATGCTTTCTGTTAAACCCTCCTTAGGCAGCATATTTTTGGTGATATGCTGTAGGTGAGAAGGTAATGTAGCATGAAGTAGTCTAGCTAGAAGATGCATGCTATTGTTGCATCCGCCAGCTTAAGTAATCATTCAGGTGCAGGGAGCGGCCTTAGGTCTACTGGTGCCTTAGGCAAAAGGGTTCCACAGCGCCCCCCACCACACCACTCGGTGCCCCCATCCTGGTCTACTTACAGCAAATAAATACTGGAAAAGCGCCCCTGCTAGAGCGGCGCCCTAGGCGGCCGCCTAGTTGGCCTATTGCAGAAATAATGTCCAACGAATAACCATCCTAGCATAATCCATTTAGTACCGTATTGCAAAAAGTGTTTTTCCTGTAAAATGTATAACCGTTTCATATCTTACACTGGCGTATCACTGCTATGTTGCAGAACATATTCTCACTGTAATATGCAGTACCCTTCAAAATTTTACGCTTGCTTATTACATGCGTATCAGTAACATTTGCTGAACATTTTCTGTGTGTAAAAATGTAGTACCATTTCTTATCATTCACCTGCTTATTGGATTCCGAGTAAGCACTGTGATCAAAGAATATACCGAGCTAACAGCAAATTATGAGTTAATTTATTTTCTCCATTTTGCGTCTTTCTACCCTCCCACTCGGGTATTGTAGAAAAACTTACCAGCTTAAATGTAAACCCATATGTCACAAGATGGGTTGCAAACTGGCTTAAGGACAGAACCCACAGGGTTAGAGTTGCTGGCGCTATGTCAGACTCCAAGCCGGTCACAAGCGGTGTCCCACAGGGCTCGGTCCTTGGCCCCCTATTGTTCGGCATCTACTTCTCAGAAGTACAGGCCAACATAGGAGGACTTTGGCTAACAAAGTTTGCAGACGACTGCAAACTGGGCGCCATAGTGGAAAGTGCATCGGACACGGATATCCTTCAGAAGGGACTCACGGAAACAGATAGCTGGTGCCAGAGCCATGGCCTGAAGTTAAAAGCCAAAAAATGTATAGTCATACCCTTCGGGAAAAACAAGGTAACCCCAAGCTACCATATAGGTGGCAATCCACTAAACACAGAAGAGGTTATCAGGGACCTGGGGACCCAGGTTGACAGTGGCCTTTCTTTTGACACTCACGTTGCTAAAGTGGTTAGAAAGACCTTCTACATTGCCCACCTGATCATGAAGGGATTCACATCCAGATCTAGTGAGGTCATTGTTCCCCTGTACTCTTCACTCATCAGACCAATGATCGAGTACAATGCCCCATTCGGGATGTATCGCACCCGACATCTGCAGCAATTGGAGAGACCCCAAAAGTTCCTCACCAAAAGGATAAAGGGACTCCAAAATCTGTCATATGCTGCCAGATTGAAGAAACTCCAGCTCTATTCAGTTGCATACCGTCTGCTCAGAGGTGACATGTGCCTGACATACAAGGCCATGTCCAACCCGAATTAATGGACATGCTCCACCTCAAAAAATCCAAATCCACCAAAACCACTAGAGCAAGCGACTTAAACCTTAGCACGGATATAAATAGGACGTGCTGGAGGGATAGATTTATCACTCAGAGACTCCCTATGCTGTGGAATAAAATCCCGGTCCATGTGAGGCAGAGCACCTCGCTGGCTCTGTTCAAGAGAAATCTTGACCTGTGGATGGGAGATCGTAGGTTTATCTCGGGAATCATCTCTGTCACTGCTGGACAGAGGCACAACAAACTAATGGGCACAGTATTTTTTCATATAAGGGGTGGCGTAAGCCACAAAAAATTGGGCTAGGCTTATAAATGCCTTAGGGCAGATAGCCTAGTATAAACCTATGAACCTATGAACCTCCCTCTCCAGCTCTCTCTTTTTATTGTAATTATCAGGGCCGGCCTTAGCTGAAACGGTGCCCTAGGCTCCGGTGCCCCATAAGCCCCTCCCACAACATACTCATGAAACACCCCTATTTGAGCCACACCCACAGGTAGGTCACTCCCCAAGAAAGCCACTCCAGTCATTTCCTTAAATCATTTAAATGCATAAGAAGAAAAAGATACCTTGTAATGCAGTTAAACTACAACTACCTTTGTGTACGTGTTTCCTACTGTAAATACCAGAGCTGGATCATGGTCAAATAGGGCCCTAGGCAGGGTAATAGACTGCCCCCCAGAGCAGCCCCTTCTGCAGCAATCCCCTACCCCCCCAGCAGCAATCCCCTCCCCAGCCACTCCAGTGTTACATTACTTGGCTATTTCTCCTCATTTACCATAACCACTGTTCAAACCTGCCAGTGTGCATACTGTTTTCTTATTTACTTCTACAATGATTACAGATATTGAAATAAAATAGCACAAACACAGATAGCCACTTGCTAAACAAACAATACAGTCTCACAATGAAAATAGATTTAGCATGAGCAGTAAAACTTCTCTGCCCTTGAAACTCACATTCATTGAAATGGCATTAAAACCCACATTCAAATAAAATGCACCTGGCCAGTGGAGAATTAAGTTTACCTTTAGGCTCTTTTCAAACTACAGGCTCCTTAAACACATTCTTATGGCCATGCATATATATATGTGTTCTTTGATTCACCTTCCTGATTGTATTAAACTATATTCCTTGTATAATAAAGCACCACCTGCTAATGTGTATTTTAAAGTTATAGTTTTGAGCAAAAAGATCCAGACTCAGGGATGCATTTTAATTTCTATATATCTAGTGACTCCAGTGTCTCCCATCATTTAGTGATAGCAATCCTAAAGAATCAGTGCAAGGCCAAAATGAAAAAAAAATATTTTAAATATGTCTATATACTCATATCTCTCTATATATTTATCTATCTGTATATCTTATCTATATCTAGATAAATCCATATTTATAGATATCAGAGGCATAGCTGGTTCAATCTCCTTGCTCAAACTGAAGAATAACAAAAAAAAAGAAAAAAAAAAGGGCAGCTCTGATGGACTGCTTATGGCAGTCTGAAGCAAAGGTGATAGTTACATACTGAATTGGAATAGCTGTAGAAAGTGTGTGCCCTTGTGTTAACAATGCTTATTTTTGTAAAGCACTAAAGCCTGTACACAGTCTTCAGGACTTTCATTTAACATTTCAGAGGTAGAAGGACATGGTGAAGAAGGAAGTATGTAATAGTGTTAGTTGAACAAAACACAGACATGCACTTTCTCTCTCATATACACACGTTATCATCACACATACTATCTCACATAGTAATACACACTGTATCTGTCATACAAACAGAACGAACACTTAACATACTACATTGAAATATTCATATATGCAGCAACTTAATAATAATCACCTAACTTATTTAGAAGAATAGTTTTTTCCTTCTTGAAACATATAGAGTATCCCCTACTGGTCTGACTACCACCACTGTAGTGATTACTACTGATATGGCAAATGCATCTACCTGGTTAACATAAATCAACAAACAATTAAACAGCACAATACTGATTAGCTATCTCAGAGTTTTAATATCCATTTATTGCAACACATTCAGAAAAACACCTTTAACATTTTTAAGGCAACTTATATTGCCACTCATTTACATACACACACACACACAATATATATATATATATATATATATATATATATATATATATATAGGGTGACAGCACCTACATTCAAACCATCAATAAAACATTAACTTTAAACATGCTCAACATGCAATGATTTCAGTTTTGTGTCAGAAGCTGGAGACAAGATATTCTACTAGTTAAAAATGTCCAGATGATGCATCAGTTCACTAACTTCAAACAAAAAGTTTATGCTAAATGACCAATGTGCAGTCTCCAACTGCCCAACTACAGTATTATCAAAGGTTTTAGGGAGTGTATTCCTTCTATTTCAGCTGTCCTTCCTGTTAATTCAGTTACCATTTTTGTGTTAGTAGTAGAAGGAATACCTAACACCAGAATCCAAACAGTTCCCTCTTAACAATAGTTCAGCAAGTTCAACTACTGCAGTTTTATCTATACAGCCTTTTAATTTCACCATCAATAAAAAAGTCATCTTATTTCAATACACATTTTATAAAGTATCAGACTTCTCCTGTTCATCTTGCCCACTATCACACTTGACTGGAAATTGTTATTGGTTTCTACCTTCTTGTGAAACGTTAAATAATCAACGCAAAAATAATTCAGAATACAGACCCACCAACAACAATTATTCGTGGCATCACTTAGCATTTAAGTAATCCAAAAACATCATAATAGGCAGTCAAATTAAAACTATGAAATTATTTTAAATTCTTGCAAAAAAACTACCAATTGCGGTGGTGGTGCTGCGGTAGCGTTGTTGCCTCACAGCAAGACGTTGTCCGTTCGATTCTCAGCTAAAGCGTCTTCTGTGTGGAGACATGCGCAAAGGGGTGTACCTTCGTTGAAGGTTGTGCGTCAGGGCCAGCAACTTGGCACGTAAAAATCTTCTGCCAATCATTAGCGGACCGGAGTTCTGCTGTGGCGACCCCTAACTGGGAAAAGCCGAAAGACACAACAACAATTGGTGCACATGGGGACTAAGCCAAAATATATGGGCATAACACTTAATCAATCATTCAAAGTGGAACTGGGAAGAACACACCATTTTTAAGATTAGTAATGAAAAACATTCTTCATAATGAAGTACACTTGAGAGGCGCGAAGCTAACAGCAAACACCCATACAAATCTTCCTTGAGGTCAGCATTCATGCTTATCATTCTATTTTAAAGGAAACAAACGTGCATGGAATGCAAAGTCTCATTCAGTGTCAGTCACACAGACATTTAGCTAAACTATTCATGACATGTCATTTTTTGTAATAAAAAAATACTAGATTGCTCAAAAACTGAATAACACTGCAACTTAAATAGACAATGTTAACAACTAAGTAACGTGCTCTTTAAAATGAGCATTTCTTTTGGCAGACCTGTATTACTGTTTCCAGCTTAACATCTGGTCGTTTCTTGCTGCTGCACACGCTATCGGCAGGTAAACTCATTGTACTTAAACACAATGCCTTAAAGAATCCGTCACTTGAATAAAATAAATTAATAAAGTAAAACTTAAGACTTGGTTTAAAACACTCCCTCAAACTGCCTTCTTTTCTCTAGGGTAAGGGTTCTCTGAAATGAGTTGTTCGATTTTTAATCTTGCAGTATTTAATACAGAGCTTTGCAAATCGTTTGTTGCACATTTGTGGATCAACTGAAACTTTATAACAAAAAAAGTACACTAACCTCCTGAAATCTGTGCAACCGGATAATCGGGTTTTCTGCACTGCAGGTTTCAGGCAAAAACCGCATGTGGAGCAGCGGATGTTCCCGTGGCAATTAGAGGCTTTCAAGGCTGTTGTCGCAGAAATCCAATGTTCTTCCTAATTTTTGCCACAGCAAAAGGATGCCAATGATTGGGACCCCAGTTTCCTGGAGACCAAGGCATGCTTTGGAAGTGAGATTTCTGTGTGTCCCGAGACATGCCGAAATTAAAGTTATTATCTGTGGTGACTGTTTGGACGGTGGTCAGAACAGAGAAAGCTACAGGAGGAGAGAGGATTCAAAAATACTGCAATAATCTCAATAATCTCATCAGTGCCCAGAGCTGTTTACATTTTAAGCCGCTCTATTATTTGTCAAAAATGTGCCGCCTACATATACACACATACTATCACACACATATTATCTCACACAGTAACACAGTTTATATCTCATGCAAACAGAATGAGTAATTTAAATTCGATAAATACACACACACACACATTTTCTCTTGCATACAGAAGCGAAGAGTGTAAATTACAAACGCAAACATACACTTACTTTCTTTTTAAACTGAACGGCCACACGCGTACACATGACCTTAACCCCTCTCTTAACTGAACTGCTAACTTAAAACTCCTGCCGTTGCGCATGGAACTTTTTTTTTTTTTTTTGTTGAAGTCCCCCTTCCAATTTGAAGCTATAAAAGTGGGAGGGCACTCACCCTTCCCCCTCTTCCTATTGTTTTGGCGCCCTTCACTCAGACAGGGTGCCGAGAAGATAGCAAAATGACAAAAGTAAATTAATTAAAATAAATAAATATATATATAAAAATGCGCCCTTTACTAGGCCGGCCTGTACGGCGCCCTAGGTGGTCGCCTAGTTCGCCTATGCCTAAGGCCGGCCATGGTAATTATCCATTACTTTGCATTTCTTTTTTTCCTTTCCTATTTATGTTTATTTTTCCACAGGTCAAGAGATACCAGGAGAAGATCAACAACCTCCCAGGCAAGGGAGCCCGCAGGATTTTTTGCAGGGGGGGGGTGCAAACCCAGAGTCTCGCCCATGCAGCCCCACCCACACAGCCCCACGCCCACGCAACCCCCCACGCAGCCATTATAAGTCCCATTACTTGGCTATTTCTCCCCAGTTGCCATAAACACTGTTCAAAATTTTCAGTGTGCATACTGTTTTATCCTTTACTTCTACAATGATTACAGATATCTGGATTTAATTAGGAATCCTTTGATAAGTTTTTTATACATACCCCATGTTACCATGTACATTGCAACTAATTCAAGGGAACTTTCAGCTGGAAGCCCTTTTGAACTCTGATGAAGAAGGCTTGGCTTTGCAGTTCTCTATACTGTAATAATTTCTCATTCATTGCTAATCATTTTATTTACTTAGGTACTAACAGAGTTTTCCTTTTTACCTACCATAAAGACAAGGTATTTGTTTTACCTCAAAATACTTCCCCTTGTTTTATTTATTTATTTATTTATAAGTGACTTAGAAACAACTACTGGGGAATAGTGTTCATTAGCTCAGTATTTCTCATGTAGAACACTAAACTGAGCCCCATGAGCCTGTTCAGATCATACAGATTTAAACCAATTAGTTTATGACACTAGTGTTCTTTGGCTTCCAAGATCAGCTCTCAGTAACACAAGTTGCTGTTTAAATAAAAGCTGGCATTCTGTGCTCTGAATGCACAACACATTATAGCTGTATTTAACTTAAACTGTGGGCAGTCACTAAATTATGTATATCTTTTAAGTAATGCTTAATCCAAGCATTTCTTCATAATCCCAACATTGACATAGTTGTAAATCATCACTTCATCTTTTTAAAGATAATTCCAATAGCCCTAATATATGCACATTATTAATTCTGCTATCTCTGAAAAAAACAAAAAAACAAAAAAAAATCTTGCTTTTTTCCCACTTTTCTAAAATTTAAAAAAGTTCAGTTACAGGCTTGCTGTTCTTGAACTGTTTGTAAGTTTCTTGGAGGCTATTTTTTGCTTGGGCTAAAGGGAAGTCTCTCTGTTGATCAGTGGCAGTGAAAAACATTGAGCAGCCTGCCTGCCCCTGTGGGAGTGGATACTGACTTTAAACTGTAGTTTTATTGGCCATTTTGGGTCAATTCCTAACTCCTTCATCTTCCTCTCTTAAAACCCTCTTTTGCGCGGTTTTGCGCATTTTTGTGCATAGCGCAACAGCGGGCAGCGCCGCCTAATTGGGTTTAAACTATTCCTGGCTCCACAAAGTCTGCTCTTCACTTTTTCCCTTAGAACTGCTCTATCTCTCAATTTAAACACCATATTCTCATTCTAAGGCCCTTCACTGGTCCAATTAAGTAATCCTACAAGTTAGCACTATTAAACCATAAGCACTACTTACTCTTATACTCTCTACGATTACCCTGTCCTCTATTGGTCCGTCTTAAATTCAGTTTCCCTATATTACTCTAGCATGTCCAAAGGTCAGTCAATGGTTTCCTCTCCAGTCCAGCTGGTGAATCTGGGAATTTTGAGGCAATGTTACAACTGTCTCATGTACACGGGCAACTCTCTCCTCCTCCAAACAGGTTCAAATATATGTGAGAGATGCAACTATTTAGCCAAACTGGAGGCTGAGCTCTCTCATCTCAAAACTGGTGTAACCAGTCAGGAGGAGATGGTAACCTCACACAACACAATTCCAGTATCACATAGTCCCACCACATCAGCGAACCAAACACATAAATACACAAAAACATACTAGGAGGCTCTAAATAAAAATCTACCTAAGCAACAGAGACCTCCAAAGCAAACATCCAAGCAAACACTACCTCAAAACAAAACACGCACAACACATAGCCCACAAAGTCAGTGTGCCAAGCAGCCACAGCCCTTAAGGCTGAATAACACACCTGATACTCTTGTAATAGGTGACTCTATTGTCAGACACACTGACGTCCTGCTCACCAGGCTGAATAAAGAGAAGGTCACGGTGAGCTGCCTGTCGGGTGCTAGGATCCGCCACATAACGCAAGCACTCAGGTCACTCCAAAGCAAATACAAATATGACTCAGTCATTGTACATGTTGGTGTGAATGACCTGAGACGTACCTCCCTGGACTACATGAAAAGAGATATAGAGGAGCTCTCTGATCATGTAGCCCAGGCTGGTATGACCCTGACCTTGAGCAGCATCTTACCCTCACCTAGAATGATGCCACAGTACAAAGACAAAATGATCGATTTTAACAATTGGCTAAAATTTTGGTGTCATTCAAAGGGGATCCAGTGTCTGTCAGCCTGGGATGACATGCTCGACAAGCCACGTTGCTTTGCTAGGGACGGCTTGCACCTGTCACCACTGGGCTTTCGGATATTGGCAAAGGCTCTTGCCACCCCCATAGTGCCTTTTTTAGGCAAGGCTCAAAAGTCAAACCCACCCGCATACACAGCACAAGGAACAAGAAACTAAGGGTAATGCTGCTTAACGCCAGAAGTCTTAACCTCAAGATGCACGCACACGAAGCTCTCCTCAGTATGGAGAAAATTGATATCTGTGCAGTGACAGAAACCTGGTTCAAGGCTCCAGAGAGCACCCCAGCACTACCAGGCTATACCTCATATCATGCTTTTCGGCCCCAAAACCCGTACCGAACCACAAAAGGAGGGGGAGTTTCCATATTTATCAAGGATATCCACACCTCCAGGTTAGTGGCATTGCACGAAGTATCGGAGACCATCCATGTGCAACTAACAGTGGGCAAGACTGCTTTTCAGTTTATAGCATCCTACAGACCACCCTCTCAAAGTCAGGAATCCCACTCGGCTTTCCTGAAAACATTTTAGAACATGAAGATCTCTCCGAACACCATTATATTGGGTGACTTCAACTACCCAAACATTGACTGGGAGCACTACTCAAGCCCCAGCACCTTAGCCCAAAGGTTCCTGGAAATTACAAACTCAAATGCTATGGAACAACTAGTCACCACTCCCACAAGAGGGGACAACATACTAGACCTGATCATTACCAACATGGGAACTCTATGCTCCACACCAGAAGTATATCCCTCATTGGTAAGATCAGACCATAAATTAATTTCACTGGATGTCCACGTCCCGACCCCAGCCCCAGCCCAGAAAACCACAGTGAAAAACTTCTCAAAAGCGAACTTCTCACTTCTCAAAACCAAAGTGGAATCCTTCAAGGCCCCAGGGCCAGTGGAAACTACGGCCCAAACTGCAGAATCCTATATAAACGCATTCTACGGACATCTCCAGGAATGCATGGATCATGCTCTCCCAAACAAAACCAAGACCCAATCATCCAAAGGCAGGCGTCCAGTCTGGTGGACCCCTGCCATAAATAAACTGTACAACAGAAGGAGGAAGCTACTACATGATAGAGCAAAATCCCTAATAGGGAAGGCATCTCTGATCAGTACTAGCAAAAAATTACGATCCCTCATAAAATCCTCCAAGGCCAGCTTCGAGAGAAAAATTGCACAGGACACCAAAGACAATCATAAGGCTTTTTTCAGTTATGTTAGGAACCTGGGATGCAACTCCCAGACTTGTTCTGAGTTGATTCTAAACGATAATAAATACACTGAACCACAGACATCACCAATATCCTGGCAGACAGGTTCAGTGCAAACTTCTCCACCCCTCCCCCCCAAAAGAGCAAGTATCTATCCTGGCAGAGGGCTGCCTCCCAAACATCTCTGATGCTCAGGTGAAGGCTGCCCTCTCCAAAGCAAAAAACACTGCTTCCATGGGACCAGATGGTGTCCCAGGTTGCGTCCTACATGAACTCCAAGAGGAACTAATCCCTCAAATAAAACAGCTATACAATCTCAGCCTCACTACAGGATATGTGCCCACAGAATGGCGTACAGCAACAGTGGTCCCACTCCACAAAGGTGGAGCCTCTATGGACCCAGGAAACTATCCCCCATAAGCCTGACTAGCTTAGTCTGCAAGGCTATGGAGAGGATCATCATGGAGCTCATAAACAAAGACATTGGGGACCTACAGACACTAGATCCTACCCAGTTTGGCTTTGTCAAGGGCAGATCCTGCCTTTTGAACCTGGTTGACTTCTTCGAAACAGTCACCAAAGCCATAGATGAAGGGAAGGTAGTCCACACAGCCTATCTGGACCTTTCAAAGGCATTTGACACAATACCCCACTCGGGCATCATAGATAAGCTATCCAGCTTAAATATAAACCCCTATGTCACAAGATGGGTCACAAACTGGCTCAAAGACAGAACCCACAAAGTCAGAGTTGCTGGAGCCATGTCAGACTCGAAACCGGTCACAAGTGGCGTCCCACAGGGTTCTGTCCTGGGACCACTCTTGTTCGGTATATACTTTTCCGAGGTACAGGCAAACGTGGAAGGACTATGGCTCACCAAGTTTGCAGACGACTGCAAACTGGGTGCCATAATCGACTCTCCAGCTGACACAAACATCCTTCAAAAAGGTCTCACAGAGACAGATAACTGGTGCCAGCACCATGGTTTAAAGCTAAATGCTAAAAAATGTATAGTCATACTCTTTGGCAAAAACAATGTGCCCACAAATTACCACATAGGTGGAAACCCATTAAGTACAGAGAAAGTTATTAGGGACCTGGGAACCCAAGTTGATAGCAATCTCTCCTTTGAAAACCACATTGCCAAAGTGGTTAGAAAGACCTTCTACATAGCCCACCTCATCACGAAGGGTTTTACATCTAGATCAAGAGAGGTAATCGTGCTCCTTTATTCATCCCTCATCAGGCCCATCATAGAATACAATGCCCCTTTTGGGATGTACCTTACCCGACACCTGCAGCAATTAGAGAGACCCCAAAAGTATCTCACCAAGAGGATCAAGGGTCTCAAACAGATGCCATATGCTGCTCGGTTAAAAAAACTCCAGCTCTACTCAGTTGCATACCGCCTACTTCGAGGCGATCTATGCCTGACATACAAAGCTATGTCAAATCCAGAATTAATGGACATGCTCCACCTCAGTAAATCTAAATCCCTTAGAGCCACACGCTCGAGGGACTTGAACCTCAGCACAGAAATAAATAGAACTTGCTGGAGGGACAGGTTCATAACCCAGAGGCTCCCTTCGCTCTGGAATAGAATTCCAGTTCATGTGAGGCAGAGCACCTCACTGAATCTCTTCAAGAAGAATCTCGATAGGTGGATGGGGGATCGTAGGTTTGTCCCAGGGATTACTCCCATGTCACTATTAGACAGAGGCACAGTAAACTAAACCTTAAAAAGGGCACAGTATACTCAAATCAAGGGGTGGCGTAAGCCATACAGAATCGGGCTAGGCTTATAATTGCCCCAGGGCAGATAGCCTAGTATGAACCTATGAACCTATGAACCTATAAGATTAGTTTTACTGAGTGGGTGAGGGAAACTCTGGGTGTTTTCTGCTTTTGTGTGGTTGACCCTTAGTTATATGAAACTGCCTGGGTCTGCATTATCAGTGATGTGAACAACTTCATTATATGCTTAACTAAAAGCTTTAGACCTTTTTTCTTGACACAGCCATTACAATATCCTTCTTGTAATTGTGATAAACAAGAGCAGCCATGCATAAGAAGTGTACATATTTATACATATGATTATACATATAATATATACAAATTGTATTAATTATAATATAAAATAATTTAATTATATCCCTTCTATAACATAGCACCACTTGTTAGACTGTTAGTTTTGATTTTTTTCCAGCAAGCAATGAAACAAAACATGTGAACCAGTAATAAAATAAAAAAACTGAAAAAATGTAACTTAAAAACAAAATCCAGGCGTATATCCAGTACAAACAGAAGATTAATTCAACCACAAATTTAGCGCTTTCATTCATTTATTTAATACGTGAACTTCATCAGAAAAAAGTTTTTTTTCTGATGAAGTTCACGTATTAAATAAGTGAATGAAAGCGCTAAATTTATGGTTGAATTCATCTTCTGTTTGTATGTGAACCAATAATGACAAGCTGCCCAATTCAGAACATTTCAACCATAAAGGCCACTTAAACTTCTGTCATTACAATCCACCAATGTCAGTATGCACAATCTCTGCAGAAGTAAAAGTCATCTGAATAATTCCACATTAAAGTGATCTGAAACTAATGAAGAGGTTGTTTCTAGAAAACAACTTTATATTTCAGTGTTTCATCTACAAATTCAGTGCCTACTGCCCTTAAAGAATAAATTGCCCATGCTATATTAAAAAAATGGTAAGCTTGTATATTGCAATAGGGAATGGGTGGCAAGCTGAAAAACAGGTTCATAGTTACTAGGCATTTCCTCCAAATGAGGACATACTCAGGACTGCAGCACCCCATCTCCTTAAAATGCAAATCTACATGCTGTGGGAGTAGAACCTATAGCCCTCTACATCAAGATGCAAGTATGCTACCTGCTGTGCTACTAACACTGCTTTAAAATTCTATATGACAATAGTGATACCATTTGCTGAACAAAACATTTGTACATTTTAAGGAAACTTAGCATGAGCAGCAGTAAATTTATCTTCCCTTGAAGCTCACAATTCCTTAAAAATGCACTTGAAAGTAAATTCCACCTGCCACCTCTAACTAGGGCATTTCACTCTCTGTCACATACACCCTCCTCATCGTCTTAGTGCAAGAAATCTGGACAAAGCCTAAAATAAACAGGGACAGATTATAAATATTGCCCTCATGAACTTAGAAAATTAGTAGTACAACACAAAACGGAGGTCTAACCACGATCAAAAGATCTCGATCAAAGAATCACTTACAAAACTCCGTTGTAAAAATAAAAGGTAGTTTATTCCATTGACAAACAGATGAGAGCTTTCGCGTAGTGAAACCTACGCTTCTTCAGAACTTAGAAAATTGGTAAAAATAACATAATTTGTTAGTATGCATTTTTCTAAAGGATATGACATCTAAAACTCAAATGTCTTACTATTTAGCAACTTCAATCCTTTTAGGAGGAATATGGGGCAAAAATCTGGACATTCTGCAAAAACCTGGACAGCTGAGGGGTATGCTACCTCTCTCTTATACATACATACACACACACTCACAAAGGCCCCATAATAGGGACACATTTAAAAAGTAGCTAGAACAGAATTTGTGTTAATATCCTTCAGAAAATCCATTCTAAGCCTAAAACTCCAATGCATGTCATTATTTAGTAACTTTAATCCTCAGTGATTTGTCAAAAACAGATTTTTTTATGATGAACAGACCAAAAATATAAGGCAAAAATCTAGACATTTTAAGGATACTAAAAAAAAAACAGAGACAAATATAAATGACCGCAATCTTTGGTTTTGCTTTTGAATTGAGACAATTCATCATGCATGCAGAACAGGCACTGTTCTGCTGATGAAAGACAAGATTTGCTGTAGTAGAAATGGTGCTTGAAATCTATGCTCTTGAGCATTACTCACTGGGAGAGCTGTTATGAAAGTCTTTTTTTTTTCCACACCATCCCCACGTTTGCTATATAATTCAACAAACACATTTTTTTTGTGTGCATTTTCAGTTTCATATAGCTGTTTTAACAAGTTGCCTAACAAAGGCAATGAGGCTTTGAAAGCCTATTTAAGATGTCTGTCTTTGTCAAATAAAAAGATTAATCACCACATTTTTACTCTGAACTGACAAGAACAAATAAAAATATTGCACATAATTATCACACCACACCTAATTTTACCACATTTTTAGAACAAATAGTGGCCTATGTTTCACTGGTTTGAGAAGCGATGAATCATCACTTTCTGCAGATTTTTTCCCTTTACTAAGTGCTAGTGAAATAAATAGATACATCCCAAAAGCTGCATATAACTTAAAGAAAACTAGGGCTGCCTACTTCATCCCAGTTTTAACTATGGGTCATTAAGGAACATTCACTATGTACTGACTTTTCAGGGATCTCTTTCAAATTCCTTCCGGTAAAAGAAATGAGGACTTTTATAGCATGCACTTAGTTATCAGTTCTTCATAAATGTTAATGTGGTCTTGAGTATGTATGAGTGTGACCACATCATTACATGAAAGTATGAGCGACTGGTACACACACACACACATATATATATATATATGTTTGTGGATAAGTGGGTGTGTGTCTGTGCATCTGTGAGTGGATGTGTAGGTATATGTGTCTGTTTGCCTGTCTTGTCTACGTGATGACTGTTTCTGTAGGTATGATTGTGACTCTCTGAGAGTATTTTCCAATGTGTGAGTAGCAATGAAGAAGAGCAAATACATTATGGTATAGTGATGTTTGTACACAAATCTTCAGAACACTGGAAAAATGCACTTGAAGTTTATATAGTTTGGTGTGAAAAGCATGCATTTTGCTTTGTAAAGGCATTACAGAAAAATGCAAATGATCTACAGAATGTAGCAAACCATTACATGCTCTTAAAAGTAATAGTAGCATGGTTTGAAAAGTCACTTTGTTTTCTGCTGGATAATTGAGACACCCACCCTTCCATAGATTGCTATTGGAATTTAGCACCTATTTTCATTTAGAAAACCTATAAATCTAATTACCTGCATCTTAAAATGCACAAACGTAGACTTTTTAATGTTCTTTCTTATCAGTAAACATTTATGTAACAAAGCATTCAGGTTATATCGGTAATCTCCACACACACACACACACACACACACACACACACACACACACACACACACCTACCTACTTCTTACATCCACACACCCCTACCTATTTCTTACACACACCTCTTAAACACTTAAAACACACAAGCACACACCTACCTCTCACTTGTACATTCGACCTTAATAAATGCCAATAGCATCTCCTCCCACTTCTCTGAAACATAAATCATGGCTTAAAAACAATGATCCCAATTTACACACCTTCTTCCTACCTGCAATCTCTCCTATGATCCCAGGGCAGACAACAGAGTAGGGAGTGGAACAATGCCCATCTTAATCCTAAGATTATTGTCAAAGACAATGCCATCTTGGACTCCAGTCTCAACTGGATACTTTTAAAGTTCTACTGATTTAAAAACAGGCCACTCCTACTTGCCATCAGTTATGTTCTACCCCTTCTCTCAACAATTCAAACCTGACATCATAATTTCAGCCTCACCAAAGCACAACTCATTCTTAAAGTCATTTCAACCTCTCTTAAGCATATATAACATGCCCAGATTCCTTCCTGATCTTGGTCTCATTCAATTACTTTCTGAGACAACACAACTTAATCTATATTCTAACCACCACTCCCTCCTCGATTTTATAATTATCAATAATTCCACCATAACCATTCATTCCCACTTTCAGTGATTGTCTGCTTTCAAACCTGGTAATAAAACTCTAAAAAATAATCAGTTAACTAAAACCCATTCAGACCAAATTAAAATCACATCTCTTCTCTATGAACACATCTCTCTTACTTTTTTCTCAGCACTATTATTATTATTTATAAGGCGTCTTTGGATTAGTTATGGTGTTCTGATGAATCCCATATAACATGGGTGAAAGCGCTTAACCGATTTCATGCAGTGGCGTTGGTCTTGGACATTTCTGGCAATAAAGTATCTTTTTTACTTGGAGCTTGTGGAAATGTTTTTGTGACGGTGTGAGCTGTTTGTATTGAAGGTGAAGCTGTTTCTATTTGTTGGATCCATTTTTCCATATTGAAGTGACTGAGCACTTATTGGTAACCCCGTAGCATAATCTTTCTAGTAGCAGCCTTTGTATTTTTTCTCAACACCCCAACAAGACAGCCACACCCTAACTCATCTTCAGATTCAAGAGAAATTATTTTCTCTAACTAATATTATCCAAACACAAAAAACTGTCTGGGTGACAAATGAGCTTAAGCACCTTCTGAAGTTCAGATATGGATTGTAGCACAACTAGAATCACAACATAATCCCTCAGACTAAGGAACAGTTTGTCACATTGCATAATCCTTCCAAGCAATCTTTATGCAGGCATAAAACCAGGCAACCTTTTCCACACTGCGGAAACTTAAATGTTTTTGGCAGGAGGTAAACCATCAAACTACAAAATGTCTCCTGATAATCTATACTGTTCTGAAGGACAATCTACCTCAACTCAACTCAGATTATTCTACTCCTTCCACTCAGTTACCTCCCACGCTCACACATTCATAGCACCCATTCTGCTTTAAACAGGTAAGCTGCAAACATGTTGAACCCCTGCTGGACCAGATTCATCTGAATGCCACCACAGGACCTGACCATCTTAATCATAGATTTATATGCTACTGCAAATATTACCTTACCATTCCTCTACTTGAACTATATAATGTCTATATAACTTATAACTAAAAATATTCTCCATCTGGAAAACAGCATTAGTGAAACTGCTGCCAAAACAAGCAAAGCCTGTAAATGCCTCACAACCATGTCCTATTTTATATATTTTTAGTAAAATTTGGGAAAAGATTATAAAACCTTCTCTTCTTAAAGCAACATGGCTTTTGGAGAGGCAGAGCTAGCCACCCAGTGGTGTAAACTATGGTTCTAGATGATTGTCACTGTGTTGAAGTGACATCCCAACACTATGTGCAAAATAGGAAAAAAGGCAATGTGGATGGATGAAAGGAACACTACCATGATCCTGTATGAACCTTAACAGATGAGAAATTTGTAATCATCAACAAAGGCAAGCCTACTTCCTTGCCTACTTACTTTTCTCTATTTGATGAGTGTCTGTGACACTCTTAAAAACTACTTACACAAAATTTCTAACCTTGAAAACAAATTAGGAATAAAATACTGCATACTTCACATAATAGTGTTTCACATAATAAAATATAGGTTTACAGATGCCTTATTATCAATGTGTTCAGATCAAATCTTACAGACTTTCTTATTACACCACTTCCTAATGATTCAAGAACATTAATGTTAGGAATGAAAAATATTTTTTTAGAAGAAAGTTCATTAGAAAACTTACAAGTGACAACAAGTGCAGCAGTAATCAAAAAGGCTGAGGAAAATACATAAAACAAAATAAAACACAGCACCTTAGAAAATATTCTCAGATTTCACCCTACTAGCCCCCCAAAAATGAAACTACATTACCGTAATCCAAACGTGATGTCTCGTCTCCCAAAATTCAAATTCTGCATGGAAGATAACGTAATCCATCAGTTGTACAGATGGAGAAGACGTAAATAAGTCACAAACACCTGCTCCGTCTGTGCGACTATACATAAAGGGTGTTCTTAAAGAAGAACACCCTTTTAAAAAAAAAAAATTAATCTCCTGGCCAGCCGGTTCCAGTGGGGGTGCAGGTGCACCACTTGTACCTGCCTGCAGGCACCCATGCTCCCAGGTCAGGAATGTTTGCCCTCTGTCCAACCAGGGATGTCCTGACTGGGTCAGGAAATGGCTCTGGTCTTGTAGTTATCTACACTATAGGTGTAAGTGTCTGGTGTCTGGTAATCCTCAAAGTGCATGAGCTTTGGGACCTGGTAGAGGATGTGGTGCAGTGGGCAGTGGACAGGCACCTTCTGCCCACGTGAGACTTTCTTCGGTAGGTGCAAAACTCGCCTGCCCTGGTGAGCTCTGACCACTGAGCCACCACAGGCCTCCTCCCCTTAGCATCAAGGTCTTCCACTGTACTTATAAACCCTAGCACTACAGAAGGACAAGGCTCTCTATTTGACCTTACCAGCCATTCAGTAAAACAGTTTACTGTACCTATCCAGGCATGTCCAAAGGGCAGTTTCAGGTGTACTCTCTATTCCAACTGGTGAATCTGGGCATTTTGAGGCAATGTTACAACTGCCTCATGTACACAGACAGCCCTCTCCTCCTACCACCAAATACTAATACATGCGAGAGATGCAATTATACAGCCAAACTGGAGGCTAAGCTCTCTCAACCCAAGACTGGATCAGACAGTCAAGAGGAGAAGGGAAATACTGGCATCACACCACCAGTCTCACATAGACCCATTAAACCAGCACCGGCAAAAAACACACGTAAATACACGAAAACATACTCGGAGGCTCTAAATAAAAATCTGCAAAAGCAACAGAGCCCTCCAAATCAGATATCCAAGCAACCTTCACCTCCCAACACAAACCATGAAACACATACTTCACAAAACCAGTGTGCCACGCAATCACAGCCCTCAAGGCAAAATAGCATACCCAACATACTAGTAATAGGTGACTCTATAGTCAGGCACACTGATGTCCCACTCACTAGGCTGAATAAGGAGAAGGTTACTGTTAGCTGCCTGTCGGGTGCTAGGATCCACCACATAACACAAGCAATCAGGTCACTCCAGAACAAGTACAAATACGACTCTGTCATTGTCCATGTTGGTGTGAATGACCTGAGCCGTATCTCCCTGGACTACATGAAAAGAGACAAGGAAGAGCTCTCCGATCACGTAGCCCAGGCCGGTATGACCCTGACCCTGAGTAGCATCCTGCCCTTACCAAGAATGATACCACGGTATAAAGAAAAAATTATCAATTTCAACAATTGGCTAAGTTTCTGGTGTCATTCAAAGGGGATCCAGTGTCCGTCTGCCTGGGATGACATGCTCGACAGGCCACGCTGCTTCACTAGAGATGGCTTGCACCTGTCAACCTTAGGCTTTTGAATACTGGCCAAGGCTCTTGCCACCCCCATTGTGACTTTTTTAGGCAAGGCTCAAAAGACAAACCCACCGCCGTAAATAGCACAAGTAACAAAAATCTGAGGGTAATATACTCAATGCCAGAAGTCTAAACCTCAAAATGCATGCACTCAAGGCACTCCTCAGTATGGAGAAAATCGATATATATGTGCAGTAACAGAAACCTGGTTTAAGGCTCCAGAGAGCACCCAAGCACTACCAGGCTACAACTCATACCATATATTTTGGCCACAGAACCTGGACCGAAATACAAAAGGCGGGGGAGTATCCATATTCATCAAGGATACCCACACCTCCAGGTTAGTGGCACAGCATGATGCTTCAGAAATTATCCACGTGCAACTAACAATGGGCAAAACTGCAGTTCAAATTGTAGCTTGCTACAGATCACCCACCATGTCCCAGGACACCCATTCCACATTTCAGAAACACTGGGAAACATAAAGGTCCTACCAAACACCCTAATATTGGGTGATTTCAACTACCCAAACATTAACTGGAAGAACTACTCAAGTACTAACTCCCTTGCCCAACATTTCCTAGAAATTATAAACTCAAATGCCCTGGATCAACTGGTCAACACCCCCACCAGAGGTGACAACATATTGGACCTTGTCATCACCAACATGGGTGACCGGAGTTCCACACTGGAGGTCAACCCCTCACTGGTTAGATCTAACCATAAACAAATCACTTTGGATATCCACATTCCGCCCCCACCCCTGGACAAGGAAACCACTGTGAAAAACTTTTCAAAAGCAAAGTTCACATTACTTAAGACGGAGGTGGAAAGTTTCAAAGCCCCCATGCTAAAGGTTAACGCTGTCCAAGCTGCAAAATCCTTTACTAATGCATTCTACTGGCACCTACAAGAATGCATGGATTGTGCTATCCCAAGCAAAACCAAGACTCACTCCTCTAAGAAAAGGAAACCAGTCTAGTGGACCCCTGCCATAAACAAGCGATACAAGAGGAGGAAACTAGTACAGAAAAGAGTAAAATCCCAAGAAGGGAAGACATCCCTGATCAGTATCAGCAAGATACTATGATCCCTCATAAAATCATCCAAGGTGAGCTTTAAAAGAAAACTTGCCAATTACTCCAAAGATAACCACAAGGCATTCTTTAGCTATGTCAAGAATCTAAGTGGTAATGCTCAGATCTACTTAGAGTTAGTGTAGAATGGCACAAAATACACTGAACCAACTGATATTGCCAACATCCTGGCAGACAGGTTCAGTGCAAGCTTCACCCCCTCTAACCTCCTAAAGGGCCCATAACCATACCAGAAGAATGTAGACCCCCTGAAATCACAGACACTCAGGTTAAAACAGCCCTCTCCAAAGCCAAAAACACAGCATCAGTGGGACCGGATGGTGTCCCAGGCTGCATCCTACATGAGCTCAAAGATGAACTAACCCCTCACCTAAACAGACTGTTCAAACTCAGCCTCTCCACAGGCTATGTACCCATAGAGTGGTGCACAACAATGTTTATTCCACTCCACAAAGGTGGAGCCACAACAGACCCCGGGAACTATCACCCTATAAGCCTGACTAGCTTGGTCTGCAAGGCTATGGAGCGCATCATCATGGAACTTATTAACAGAGACATTGGGAACCTCCAAACACTGGCCCCTACCCAGTTCAGCTTTGTTAAGGGAAGATCATGTCTCCTAAACCTGGTGGACTTCTTTGAGACAGTTACAAAGGCTATAGATGAGGGTAAGGTGGTACGCACAGCCTACATAGACCTCACAAAGGCCTTCGACACAGTTCCCCATTCTGGTATTATAGACAAGCTCAAGAACATAAACCCCTATGTCACAAGATGGGTTGCCAATTGGCTCATGGACAGAACCCACATGGTGAGAGTTGTGGGAGCTAGGTCTGAGACTCTAAACCGGTTACAAGTGGCATTCCCCAGGGCTCAGTCCTAGGACCCCTTCTGTTCGGCATATACTTCTCAGAGGTACAGACAAGCACAGGAGGACTATGGCTGACCAATTTCACAGATGACTGCAAACTAGGGGCTATAATTGACTCACCGGCTGACACAGACATCCTCCAAAAGGGTCTCACTGAGACGAATACCTGGTGTCAAAATCATGGCCTCAAGCTAAATGCCAAAAAGTGCATAGTTATTCCCTTTGAAAATAACAAAGTACCCACAAACTACCACATAGGTGGTAGTCCCCTAAATATATAAAACGTAATAAGGGATCTGGGGACCCAAGTAAATAGTAATCTCTCCTTTGATAATCACATTGCCAAAGTGGTTAGAAAATCCTTCTATGTGGCTCACCTAATCACAAAAGGGTTTGAATCCAGATCAAAAGAGGTCATTGTGCCCCTCTCCTCATCACTCATCAGACCCATCATAGAGTACAATGCCCCATTTGGGATGTACCTTACAAGACACCTGCAACAGCTGGAAAGACTGCAGAAGTACCTCACCAAGAGGATCACTGGCCTCAAACAGATGCCCTATTCAGCTCAACTGAAGAAACTCCAGCTGTACTTGGTTGCATACCGCCTGCTCAGAGGTGATCTCTGCCTGACATACAAGGCCATGTTCAACCCAGAATTGATGGACATGCTCCACCTAAAGAAAACCTTATCCCCTCGAGCCACATCCTCTAGGGATCTAAACCTCACCACAACAATAAATAGGACGTGCTGGAGGGATAGATTCCTGTCCCAGAGACTTCTCATGCTTTAGAACAAGATTCCAATCTACATTAGGCAGAGCTCCTTGCTAGCACTCTTCAAGAGAAACCTTGACGAGTGGATGGGAAACAGAAAGTTTACTCCAGGGATCACTTCAGTGGCTCTGCTAGACAGAGGCACAGGGAACTAATCTAAGGGGGCGGTGAAAGCCAATACATTCTGACTAGGCTTATAAATGCCTTCGGGCTGATAGCCTAGCACCTACCTATGAACCTATGAACAATCAACAGACAATGGATGCATTGGATGTCCTGCAGACTAGGATGGCCCTGGTATCAACTCCTTTTAACCTTCCTCCTTCCTTAATCCTCTCTCCTACACCCTCTGCCCCACTTCTTTTACAATCTTCCTTCTTATATAAAAAAATCGGAAAAAATAAGGGGGGGTCTATCTCCTGATGAAAATATAGAAACCCTCCTCTGTCTCCTATTCATGTGTCTCTAATTGTTATATTTTACTATTTTCCATCTTTTCTCTCTATCCCTTTCACGGGTCTATATTATAATATCAACGTTTGAAAACATCGAACAACATATGGTCAACACCATATGGTCGATGTCTTCAAACATCAACTTTATAAAAAGACAAAAAGAAAAAAGTACCCTAACGGGTTTAAGCAGGGGGGCAAGCCCCCCTGCACCCCCCGCTACTTAAATATACCAACTCCGAGACCACAGTACATTGCAGTAAATGGAAATCTCCCCTTACAGAGATTTCCATTTACACGCTCGCGATTCTGAGCGTTCTATATTCTCATGTCAACAATTTCAGATTCGACATTGTTGGCTTTCGAGAATATAATATAGACCCCCTTTCGGGTCTATAGTATAAGATCAACATTTGAAAACATCGAACAACATATAGTCGACACCATATGGTCGATGTCTTCAAACATCAACCTTATAAAAAGACAAAAAAAAAGAAAAAAGTACCCTAAGGGATTCCCTTTCACACCTTTCAAAGAAACAGAGTGTCCACATAAGGACACCCCTACATTTGATATATAAAACCACTTTATTATTTTTTAAAACTCATTCTGAATAGTTGCTGTGGGTGCTGCTTGCCTGATCTGCCTGTTATTAGTTCTAGCCGGCTTGCACATAATCTGGGTCATGCTTGAAAAGGGGCCATAGACCGATGTACAAATCCAGTCAACAAATATATAAATACAATAAATACTAAACTTCATTTAATAAATAATGCAAGGAAACAATATAAAACATATCAAGCATTTCCACATAGAGCACATTTTATCAAGACATGACAAATGCAACCAACACACACACACTTAAAGACTAGAAACATAGGTTCATAGGGGTGTACTAGGCTAATGGCCCTGGAGCCTTTACAAACCTAGCCCATAGGATTACCCTGGCATCGTGCCACCTGACCTTAGTTCCCAGTGCTTCTGTCGAGTAGAGCCACTGGAGTGATCCCCAGGGTGAATTTTCTATTTCACATCCACTCATAAAGATTTCTCTCAAAGAGGGCCAGACAGGTGCTCTGTTTGACATGTATGGGAAGTCTATTCCATAGCATGGGCAGTCTCTGGGTTATGAACCTGTCCCACCAGCTTGTTCTGTTGATTTTGGTAATGAGATGGGTCTAGATTAAATAAATGAACGATCAAAATTTCGAGCACAACATGCTCGACATTCTGCAATCGAACATTCACCTAATTGAAAACTTAAAAGTCTGAATATCTCTTAAACAAAATATTTAATTTGGCCAACACCTTCCCTAAACTAACACACAAAACACACATACATATAATATATGTAAACCCCTACTCACTCACATCATTTCACAGCTTTTAAACCTCAACACACTCTTCTGCTTTTAAAAGAGGGTGGGGTGCTTTGCCACCCACACCCCCCGATGTGGGGGGGCTGAACCCCCACACCCCCCCTAACTAAATATACCAACTCCGAGATCACACTACACTGGGGAAAGGGCAATTTCCCAGTAATCCCAAAGCAAATTCTTTCACAAGGTAAGAATTCGCTTACCTAGCCATTCCAGACAGTTTAGCATGTTTATGTCACAGCCTACATTTACTAACATGGCCAAGTAAAATTTTTCGGAACTCCTGTTTTCATCATTTTCAGCTTCCGATTAGATGGATGTTCGATCAAACTGTGTCAAGCATGTTGTGCTCAACATTTTGATTGTTTGTTCATCTAATATAGACCCAATGAGATTGAGGTATCTGGAGCGTGTGGTGTGGAGGGTTTGGGATCTGGATCAGTTGCCGGGCTGATAAGTCCCCTGGCAACAATCCCTTGGGGCTGTCTGGCCTGTGGAAGGCCCAGCTAAAGAGTCCTGTGACCTCCCCCCAACTTACCTTGTCCTCCCTTACCTTTCCTGCCTTCCGCTTACATGACTGCGATAATTTAGCCTAACCTGTCTATCTTTCCCAAAAGAGTAGGTGAAAACCTGAAAAACCCAGTGGGAGAAAACAGGAAATTCCTTCTTGACCCCTAGTGTGATCAACTTTGCAGGTCACCGGGTTCCTTAAGTACCTTACCTGACCCTAAACTAACTGGCAACTACCCCTCTGCTTTTACAAGGGGGTGGGTTGGGTGGAACAAGCTGCCTAGGTAGAGATCAAAAAGACTGATTTGCTTTGTTCACAGCATTTTCAATCCTTCCCCAGGACAGCCCATCCCACCTCAACCCTCCTACCTATCCTGACCCTACCTGTTCCCCACACCCCCCCTTTCCCCACTAAAACCTCAGTCTGAGCTAACCTGCCTCGGACAAATGACAGCTTGCTGCGATTTGGCTTGCAAGCTGTTGTTGTCCAAGATTGGTACAGCTCTACCTGCCTTTACTAAAGTCTAGTAATCCAATAACCATACTTGAAAGATACCTTACCTTGCCATTGATGCCTCCGAAATAGCCTTCACATGCTACTTACATAAAACATTCAACACATTGTTCATAATTCCTTTAATGATCCATATCAAGCCATTGAGCTCTATACAGAACCAACTCAGAGCATGTCATTCCATTGCATCATTGTCAACATATGTATCAAGGTTGTATGTTTAACAATGAGATAAAAAAACATACCCACAACAGTTCAAGATAAAATAACTATCACCAACAATACTTACAAACAACCTCCTAGTTATTGTTGTCAGAACCAACAAACAATCTCCTCTATTACTGAAAGAAGGCTGTATGTAGTTAGTAAAAACAGCTTGCAAGCCAAATCGCAGCAAGATGTCATTTGTCCAAGGCAGGTCAGCTCAGACTCAGGTTTCAGCGGGGGGAGGGGGAAGGGGGGGAACAGGTAGGGTCAGGATAGGTAGGAGGGTTGAGGTGGGATAGGCTGTCCTGGGGAAGGACTGAAAAGGCTGTGAACAAAGCAAATCAGTCTTTGTGATCTCTACCTTGGCAGCTTGTGGATCTCTCCATAAACATATAAGCCACGACCAATTCAGGAACAGGAATACCACTGGAACACCACTTCAAGAACAAGTATTTATTAATACAAAACGTTCTGGTACCTCTGCGTCTTGCCTTCTAATGGAACAATTCTAAACACAACTCTTGTCCATATAAATGTATGCACTACCACCAGCATAAATTACATCAATTAAACTATCAATTATCCAATTAGTTAATTGACCACTTGGGCAGAAAGTCATCAACTTTTAAACTTTTTTAAAATTTTTTAAGATATTTTTATAAACTATACATATCACACCGCATCATTCTGAATGATATAATATAGAA
The DNA here is from genome assembly GCF_019279795.1 of Protopterus annectens. Taxonomy (NCBI): domain Eukaryota; kingdom Metazoa; phylum Chordata; order Ceratodontiformes; family Protopteridae; genus Protopterus; species Protopterus annectens. Next base: position 973,220,319 of record NC_056747.1, read on the forward strand.
AAAATATATATAATTCATAAGCATCAAATTCTAATTTATTATATAGGGCAATTCTACATATCATAAGAAATATAATTTAATTTTATTTAATACAAGAATCCAATTCACTATACATTATATACCATTTTATGTGCATCTAGTAGGGTAACCCTACCCTACTAGAACATTTTATATCAAAAACATTTCATGTGCAAAAACAATTTTCAAATATGCATATGTGTGCACAAATAACCAATATACATCTTAAATGAAGAAATTTACTTATGTATATATGTATATGTGCAATTCAGCATCCACCCTTACTATATAATACTATCCTACGAACTATAAAATCAAATTATTTTCCATATTCATGTCTGCATGTCCTCCCCGTGGTTGGGTGGGTGTTCGAAAGACATGTGTAAATGGGTGTGCCTTCGTTGAAGGTTGAACGTCGAGCTGGCATCTCGGCGTTCATCAAAATCTACTGCCAATCATTAGCGGACCGGAGTTCCTCTGTGGCGACCCCTAACCAGGAAAAGCCGAAAGACAACAACAACATTGCATTGTGATGCAAAGTGTAATAGTTAATAATTAATCTACTCTCAAGTCTGGATAACTCTGTCCTAAAGTTGCCTCTCATGCCATTGAGTCGCACCAGAACACTAAAAAATAAACTCTCATCCTTACCCTGATGCTTAGACAAAAAATGCATTGCTATCGGACTTTCATCTCTCTTCCATCTAACATCCCCTAGGTGCTCTAGAATCCTAACCCTGACCCTCCTCGTAGTTTGACCAATGTACCAATGAACTGGGTGACAGTTGCATCCCAGAATGTAAATAACATCACAGCTGTTACAATCATAGAATTCACAAGCCCTATACGACTTCCCATTAATTCTACATCCATGTAAATTTCTTACCCGATTACATATTGAACAGTGTCTACAACAGTGGGTACCTACTAGATTATCCATCCTACTCTGACCTACAGGACCCGTGGATGTTTGGGAAATAAAGCTCTTATGGAACTGTCCTCACAAACTATTTCCCATGCTTGTCTAACTGTCATCTCCAAAAAGGCCAAAAAATCAGTATATCTCGTAACAAAGAATAGTTTTTCTTTTTCATTTCCACAACCATTTTCATTATACAAAACATCCCTCCTGGGAATGACAGCTCCCCTAGCATGCCCCTCCACATTACCCAATGCCCTATTTCTAGCTTTTAACAACAATTCTTCCTTATGCCCTCTGACAGACAACCTATCATGTACCTCATTTAAATTACTTTCATACAATGTAACATATTATTGATAATTCTCTTAAATTCTCCATAGGGCAGGGACTGTATCAAATGTGGGAGGTGCATGATAGTAGCATATAGAAAATTGTTAACAGCAGTTGATTTTCTATGTGGTTTAAACTGGATGCTATTCTTATTATCTACATAAAGTACCACATCCACAAATGTGGCACTAGATCTGTCAGTATCCCAAGTGAACTTTAAGCCACGCAGATTACTATTGAGACTTTGTATGAAATCCAAAAACCCCTTTTCACTTCCTTTGCAAACAAACAGTAAATTATCAATGCACCTCTTATAATAAACTACATTCTTCACAAAATAATCATCTAACATCATAAACTGATTTTAAAAATCCCCCGTATATGTAATGGCATAAGAGGGGACAAATGATGCCCCCATTGCCATACCCCTCTTTTGCAAAAAAAAGTCATTTTTCCACCTAAAATAATTGTGAGTCAAACAAAATTCCAAAACAGTCAAAAGAAAGCTGTCCTGGGGAAGGATTGAAAGGCTGTGAACAAAGCAAATCAGACTTTGTGATCTCTACCTTGGCAGCTTGTGGATCTCTATCTTAGCAGCTTTTCCATTTTGAACAATGTGGGTGATCTATCTGAACAAGGTAGGGGACTTTTTGGTTTTGTATGAGAGTCCAGGTTCATAGGTTCATAGGTTCATAGGTTTATACTAGGCTATCTGCCCTAAGGCATTTATAAGCCTAGCCCAAATTTTTGTGGCTTACGACACCCCTTATATGAAAAAATACTGTGCCCATTAGTTTGTTGTGCCTCTGTCCAGCAGTGACACAGAGATGATTCCCGGGGTAAACCTACGATCTCCCATCCACAGGTCTAGATTTCTCTTGAACAGAGTCAGCGAGGTGCTCTGCCTCACATGGACCGGGATTTTATTCCACAGCATAGGGAGTCTCTGAGTGATAAATCTATCCCTCCAGCACGTCCTATTTATATCCGTGCTAAGGTTTAAGTCGCTTGCTCTAGTGGTTTTGGTGGATTTGGATTTTTTGAGGTGGAGCATGTCCATTAATTCGGGGTTGGACATGGCCTTGTATGTCAGGCACATGTCACCTCTGAGCAGACGGTATGCGATTGAATAGAGCTGGAGTTTGAGGGCCTTTGATGTTTTGTATCAGAGAAAAGGCTAGTTTACAAGTATCAGTTTTAGAACAAATTAAGCCAAGATTTCTTAGTGAAGACGTGATTAAATATTTACTTAGGAAAAAGGAATCAATTTTCATATTGAAATATAATACATTACAACCAAAAGGGTTGAATAAAGAATGCAAATGGAAAAGTTTTATTTAAAAGTATTTTTTTTAAATCATCAGTATTTTTTATTATTTAATTAGATATATAATTGAATTAGTGTTTAATCAATTAACTTGTTAACAGTTCCATTTTTTTATATAAAAGGAGATGTTTTTTACATGTTATTTTCTCTATAAAGGCTGTTTTTGCCAAGGTGTTAAGAGAGATTGTTTTGCTGCTATTTGATACATCTATTGTTGAATTAAAGAACTTTTGCTGACATCGTGCTGGAAGGTTTCAGTTCCTGGTCTTTGGTGGTACTTTTTTGCATTTTCGTAAAGTGGTTTCAGTGTTTTTCTAGCCCAAAGGTTCCTGGAGTTCATAAATTCAAATGCCATAGAAGAACTAGTCACCGTTCCCACAAGAGGAGAAAATATACTAGATCTCATCATCACAAACATGGGGACAAAATGCTCCACACCGGAAGTATATCCCTCATTGGTGAGATCAGATCATAAACTAATCTCACTGGATATCCACATCCCGCCCCCACCCCAAACAAAAAAGACCACAGTGAAGAACTTCTCTAAAGCAAACTTCACACTACTCAAGACTGGTGTGGTATCCTTCAAGGCCCCCGAGCCAGTGGAAACCACAACCCAAGCTGCGGAAGCCCTTACAAATGCCTTCTACGAACACCTCCAGGACTGCATGGATCAGGCAATCCCTAATAAAACCAGGACTCTTTCCACCAAGGGCAAACGTCCAGTCTGGTGGATCCCAGCCATAAACAAACTTTACAATAAGAGGAGAAAGCTGTTACATGATAGAGCAAAATCCAAAAAAGAGAAGACACCCTTGATCATTATTAGTAAAAAAATACAAGCACTCATAAAATCATCCAAGGCCAACTTTGAGAGAAAAATTGCAATAGATTCAAAAGACAATCATAAGGCCTTCTTCAGCTATGTTAGAAACCTGGGTGGAAACTCCCAGATATGCTCAGAATTAGTCCAAAATGATACAAAATCACTGAACCCACAGACATTGCCAACATACTGGCAGACAGGTTCAGTGCAAACTTCACCCCCCTCTCCCCCCCAAAAGGTGAGATAACTATCCCAGCGGAGTGCAGCCTCCCAGACATCTCCAATGCGCAGGTGAAAGCTGCTCTCTCTAAAGCTAAAAACACAGCATCAATGGGACCGGATGGTGTCCCCGGCTGTGTGCTACACGAACTCAATGAGGAACTAAACCCGCACATAAGGCAGCTGTTTAATCTTAGCCTTACCACAGGATATGTGCCCAAGGAGTGGCGTACGGCAGCTGTGGTCCCACTCCACCAAGGCAGTGCCTCTACGGACCCTGGTAATTACCGCCCCATAAGCTTAACAAGCCTGGTCTGCAAAGCTATGGAGAGGATCATAATGGAACTCATAAGCAAAGACATAGGGGACTTGCAGACATTGGACCCGACCCAGTTTGGCTTTGTCAAGGGCAGATCATGCCTTTTGAACTTGGTCGACTTCTTCGAAACAGTCACCAAGGTCATTGATGAGGGAAAGGCAGTCCATACAGCCTACCTTGACCTTGCAAAAGCTTTCGACACAATACCCCACTCGGGTATTATAGAGAAACTTACCAGCTTAAATGTAAACCCATATGTCATAAGATGGGTTGCAAACTGGCTAAAGGACAGAACCCACAGGGTTAGAGTAGCTGGCGCCATGTCAGACTCCAAGCCAGTCACAAGTGGTGTCCCACAGGGCTCAGTCCTTGGCCCCCTGTTGTTCGGCATCTACTTCTCAGAAGTACAGGCAAACATAGGAGAACTATGGCTGACAAAGTTTGCAGATGACTGCAAACTGGGAGCCATAGTGGAAAGTACATCGGACACAGATATCCTTCAGAGGGGTCTCACGGAAACTGATAGCTGGTTCCAGAGCCATGGCCTGAAGTTAAATGCCAAAAAATGTATAGTCATACCCTTCGGGAAAAACAAGGTAACCCCAAGCTACCATATAGGTGGCAATCCACTAAGCACAGAAGAGGTTATCAGGGACCTGGGGACCCAGGTTGACAGTGGCCTTTCTTTTGACACTCACATTGCTAAAGTGGTTAGAAAAACCTTCTACATTGCCCACCTGATCATGAAGGGATTCACATCCAGATCAAGTGAGGTCATTGTTCCCCTGTACTCTTCACTTATCAGACCAATGATCGAGTACAATGCCCCATTCGAGATGTATCTCACCCGACACCTGCAGCAATTGGAGAGACTCCAAAAGTTCCTCACCAAAAGGATAAAGGGACTCCAAAATCTGTCATATGCTGCCAGACTGAAGAAACTCCAGCTCTATTCAGTCGCATACCGTCTGCTCAGAGGTAACCTGTGCCTGATATACAAGGCCATGTCCAACCTGGAATTAATGGACATGCTCCACCTCAAAAAATCCAAATCTACCAGATCCACTAGAACAAGCAACTTAAACCTTAGCACGGATATAAATAGGACATGCTGGAGGGATAGATTTGTCACCCAGAGACTCCCTATGTTGTGGAATAAAATCCCGGTCCATGTGAGGCAGAGCACCTCGCTGGCTCTGTTCAAGAGAAATCTTGACCGGTGGATGGGAGATCGTAGGTTTACCCCGGGAATCATCTCTGTGTCGCTGCTGGACAGAGGCACAACAAACTAATGGGCACAGTATTTTTTAACATAAGGGGTGGCGTAAGCCACAAAACTCTGGGCTAGGCTTATAAATGCCTTAGGGCAGATAGCCTAGTATAAACCTATGAACCTATGAACCTAAAAGGCTAGTTATGTTATTTTTGAAGTTTAAAGACATTTTGGTTTAAGTACATGTAGGCAGATTTTTAAGTTACTATTTGATATAGTGGCTTTAGTTTGAGTAATCTTGTAATTCAAATCAGTTTTATTTTTGAAATGCCTGGAGATTAGGTTACAAACAGGCTAGAGGGGAAATTATGTACCTGAAGGTATCAGACTAAATTTAAATGGCAGAATAGGTTTAAATTAGTACTTTCAATAGGGTTTGCTATGGGATTGAGGCTCACTTAAGGCATGAAACAAAGGCACACAGGTTTAAGTGTGACCTGGGGTTTAGGGATGAGATGCAAAATGTTTTAGCAAAAGCTGAAATTGTTTTTCTTAGCAATCTGGCAAACAATAGATGTGGTCTGCAGTTAATTAGATGGCTGGGGTCAGTGAAGAATCACATGGCAAGGCTAGTGAGTTGTGGCCTGCTTATATGCTCAATACTACATAAATCATGTTTGGTTCAATAACGTGCTTAATGCAAGTAAATAATGACTGGTTAATTTCTTAGAAAATAAAATTACATTATTAATAATAATGATAATAATAATACATAATTCAGCTGGGTGAGTCATCAAATTTAATCTAGGTTTTATGGAATTTACAGCCATTTGCAAGCTATAATGAATGCAATGGAAATTTTGTTGTTCAGGACTGCAAAAGCCCATGCTTACATTACCCTGTGGATTTATTTGTTGTTTATTTCACCTGCTAACTAACACATTACTAAACCTTGGTGGAGTAAAGAGCAGTTGGTTGGCTGGGATTCTGTGGCTAAGTAGCAGAATATTGTAACCATTACAATTTTAGTGGAGTTACTTTCTTTAAGGAAGTAGAAAAAGAAGAAGGGCAGAAAGGTGGGGGGAGGTAATGGGTCAGTGCACAGAGGGTGGGGGGAGGTAATGGGGCATTGCACAGAATTTCTTCAGGAAAGGCAGAAATATATCATATGAGGTCAAAGCTTTAAATTGTTGGTAATATTTAGTTGGGTTTTTAGTTATCACTGTAAAGTGGCTTGGTGGAACAGAAAACATATTTAAAGCATTTTCCTGTTTGAGAAAGCGGGATTATTTCTAAATGGGCAAAAGTTTCATTTTAGCTGCTAATTCAAGTTAGGATCTTAATCCATGGCTGCAAAGTTTTCTGCAAGACCAGAAAAACTAGCTTGTACTTGCTGCAAGCAGAAGGTTTTCTCACCCCCCCCCCCCCCCACTTCCTGCAGTGGAATTAGGTTTTATAAGGGTAGGTTTGGTGGAGACAAAACAGATCAGATAGCACTATGCACTTACAAAGGGAAAGAGGGGGAAGTTTTATGGCATTCCACTTACAGTTCTTGTCAGGAAAGCTTTAAAGCTTTACCTTAGTAATTTTAGGGCACTGTAAAGGACTTGAGTTGCAAAATTTTCTTAACAGTCACTTTGTTAGCTCAAATATTTTGTAAGTTGATAGATGTGCAAATGCACTTTCTTGCCTTTAGATATCCACATAAGTTGGGTGGCAATAATTCAGCAATACAAACAAGAAAGCTTAGTCCTCTAGAAAGAGATAAATGATAATTTTGAGTACTCCAGAATTACTTAGAAATTTGGAGGCATATGAATATGTTAATGTTGTTGTTGTCTTTCGGCTTTTCCCGGTTAGGGGTCGCCACAGCGGAACTCCGGTCCACTAATGATTGGCAGTAGATTTTCACGAACGCCGAGGTGCCAGCTCGACGTTCTACCTTCAACGAAGGCACGCCCATTTACGCATGTCTTTCGAACGCCCATCCAACTGGGGGGAGGACATGCAGACTCCACACAGAAGGCACTCCCTGCACTCCAGCCGAGAATCGAACGGGAGAACCTCTTGCTGTGAGTCAACGACGCTACCACTGCACCACCATGGAAGTGCATATGAATATGTTAATAATAATAATAAAAATAATAATATAAAACAGATAAAAAATAAAGTTAATGAAAATAATAAAGTTAACTAAAATAATAATAACACTCCAATCTGTTTAATAATAAAATAATAATACTCCAAAATAATATTAATAACACTCCGATGATGATGATAATAAAATAATAATAATAATACTCCAATGTGATAGCCAGAAGGTCCTCTGTGTCATGAGGTAGAGGTTGCAGTATTCCTTTCAACTTCTTGGTTTAAGAATTCTGGTCAAAACCAAATAAATTTGTAAGTATTGATGAAATTCACTTAGAAAGTTGTTAGAGGACCATAGTTTCTCTGACAGTGTGCAATTTCTGAGTAATAAAAAAGTAAGAAATGCTAATATCTGGCATTATTTAGTGGAAAAAAGTCACTTTAGTATTCACTTGGGGTGTTGAGTGTGGTAATTTACATGGTGTTATTATATGCAGTGTCATCATGCAAGTTATATGATTTAGCTTGTTGTGTAGTAAATTGCTACTCAGTAACAGTGGGTTAAGATAGATTCTCAGCATTTTCGAATCATTTTGCATTATTCTGCAGATATCTATTTGGAGATACTCAGGAAGAATGGGGGTCAGGGCCATATACACTCTGACCTTCCCTCACCTTTTTATTAGTGAGCAAATGAATAAACGATGTTGGCATGAAACAAAATAGTTAAAACATTTCAGTGAGTATGGTAGCAGATCAATAGACAAGCACAGCTGTGCTTTGTAGTGGCCAGATCTTGCAGGTCAGTGGATGGAAACTAAAGCCCCCATTTTGGAATGGGATATCAAGTGGAGATGAGGATGAGGTTGGTGATAGTAATAATATTTAATATTAAATACTGTTAGCAAAACGCAGTAATCTAAAGATACATTTTATACTTCTGAAGGTAGAAACGTAAATTAGTGCAATAAACCAAACAGGCTTTCAGAATGGAATGAAAACTTAAAATTCTTAAAATCATTTTTCAGATTTTAGTAATGGAATAACCCAAATGCTGCAGCTGATATCGAAGTACAAGAAGCATTTATATTAAAGTGCAGGTGGGTGTGTATGTATATATATATATATATATATATATATATATATATATATATAAACACACACACACATATATATATATATATATATACACACACACACATATATATATATATATATATATATATATATATATATATATATATATATATCCATATGTGTGTGTGTGTATATGTGTATTTATGTGCGCATTTATGTATGTGTATAGATATATATAATATATATATATATATATATATATATATGTGTGTGTGTGTGTGTGTGTGTGTGTGTGTGTGTGTATATATATATATATATATATATATATATATATATATGGGTTCACGTTATAATCTCAATATTCTAAAATACCTAATTTCAGAATACCGAGATTATAATACTGAATGGTCAGAATCGTGAAACACCAGAAGCACAAAATTCAAAATACCGAAGTTTGTGAGCTTCTGGTGTTGCGGTGTATGAATGGATATAAGTGCAGGTAAGTTTGTATGAGTGTGTAAGTTATGTGCTGTAGTGTATGTTAGTGTGTGTTTTGCTTGCGATGTGTTTGTGTGCAAGGGGTTGTGAAATGTGTGGGTGTGAGTTGCCTCTGTGTGTGTGATTTTGCGGTCTCGTAGTTAGAATATATAAGTAGGGGGGTGTGGGGGGCAGTCGTGTGTATGTAAGTGTCGGGATTCTGAATTTCGCGATTATGGGCATTCGGTATTGTGGTGTTTCAGCTTTATGATCTCGATATTCTGAAATTGGTATTTCAAAATTTCGAGATTATAAAGTGAACCCATATATATATATATATATATATATATATATATATATATATATATATATATATATGCGTGTGTGTGTGCAGTTATATATGTGTATATATATATATATATATATATATATGTGTGTGTGTGTGTGTGTGTGTGTGTGTGCATGTGTGTGTATAGGTACATAGTTCTATATATGGGTATATGTATGCATATGTGTATATGTATTATATATTTGCAATATATATGTATCTATATATAGATATGAATATGGTATATGTGTGTGTATATGATAGATATATGGGTGTGTATGGGTAATATGGGCATATATTTATGAATATTTCTGTATATGTATTTATATATGTATGCATATATTATATAGCTTTGTGTTTATAAGTATCTATGTGTGTGTATGTACATATATATGTGTATTTGTATGTATACTTAATTTCCGTAAGTTAACTCAACTGGCCATTATTGGAATCAATTACAGTGTAAATTTAGGCATCAATGCATGGCATCCAGAAGACAAACTGTGCGGCCAAGGCATGTTTCATCTCTCAGGCCCCCAGAATAAACTTTTGCATGCCACATCCTTTTAAATGGGTGCACAGGACCCTTTTTCGATTTCAGTAAGAGGGGACATTTTAAGTTGGTGGCTGAAGGAGTATCCAGGTAGAGAGGCAGCAGCATTGTTAGAGGAAGGGTTTGTCATGGGGTTCAGGATACCAGCAAAAGGTAAGAAAAAGGGGGTTTTGTTAAGACCTGGAAAACTTTAAAAGACCATCTGGATATATTCTTTACCACAAAAATGTTCCAATTCCTTTAAGTACAAAGGATTTATTGTAAAACACTGTTTATATCATAAAATACAAAATATAATCTCTAGCACCTCGGCAAACTTGCCTTTTACAGAGTAAGATTTTTTACAGAGTAAGATTTTTTACCATTCACACTCACAGCTTTATACTAAATAAGACACTCCCACTTAATTACATAATTAATTAAATAAAGAAACAGTATTATATATAAAAAACACTAAATACTATAAATACATTATTTTATAAATGCCTTTTACAATAAACTTTTCCACATACATTCATGGTTCAGCCCGATAGGGCTTAATGTATTAAATTTTAAAATCAAACAGGTTTCTTTTTTCTTAATATACATTTTATATGTTGTTCATTCAAATATTCCCTTTCCTTTACACTATCTAACACTGTAACTTTCAATCCCTCTGGATTACCATTATGGTATTTATTAAAATGCAACGCTATGGGGCTAGTTTGTTTATTATTCTTTATATCTCTAATATGTTCTTTTATTCTACAAGCAAATGTTCTCTTAGTTTCTCCCACATAAAATTTATTATGCAAACATTTCAAACCATATATAACTCTCTCTGTTTTACAATTAAAGGTCCCATTTTTATAAAATTAGACCCCATTAATTTTGCCAAATTCCTTTACTATATATTTACAAATGCTACATTTTCCACAGGCCACAGTTCCCAGTTTCTTCACTTGCTTCACCATTTGCATTTTTGGCATATTGAATTTACTATGCACTATAAAATCTTTTATACTTCTCCCTCTTTATAAGAGAAACACATTCTCTTATCATGCAAAACGTCCAACTCTCTTTTTACAACATTCCAGCTATATTTTACTTGTTCCACAATTTTATCCGATAATGTGGAATAAGTGGAAATGAAATAAATGCATTCACCCTCTTTTACATTACCTTTTACTTTCCCATGTCTCACATTTTTCTTTACCTTATTCAAACTAACTCTCAAATCCATTTCCTTATACCTCCTTGAACTGAATTTATCATAACTTTGATTTAATTCCAGTTCAACTTGTACTGGATCACTACATAATCTTTTAATTCTATTAAATTCCATATATGGCATAGACTTGATAGTATGTGGAGGGTGAAAGCTTTCTCCATGCAAGATGGATCCTATTCCTTTTAATTTTCTATGTATACAAGAATTAATATATTCACCTGCTTGCCCTCGTAACACTACATCTAAATAATTCACTTCTCATCCTATTTGTAAACCATCAAATCTAACTCCCATATTATTATTTTGTATTTGATCTAAAAACATTTTAACTTGATTTTGCCCTCCTTTACAAATAAATATCAAATCATCAATGAAACGAAAGTATTTACACACGTTTCTTAAAAAATTGATTAGTATATATGCATACATTTTCAAAATAACCCATAAAGATGTTCGCATAGCTGGGAGCAAACGCTGCCCCCATTGCTGTACCTTGACGCCCTCTATACAAACTTCCATTAAATTCAAACATGTTATTATTTAAAAACATTTTGATCAAATCCACTATAAATTCTACTACTGGACTTTCCCCCATGTAATGTATTCCATCTTGATGTTTTATGTTACTATATAAACTAACTACATCTATAACCAAAAAATACATATTATGCTCCCAATGTATATGTTTTAGTTTTTCTCTAGTAAATCAAACACATCTCTATTATAAGATGGCAGTTTAAATACTGTTGGTAACAAGTATTCATGTAAAAAACATGATATATTTTGCATAAAACTGCCACTTGCTGAAACTATGGGACGCCCTGGTGGATTGATCATACTTTTATGTATTTTAGGTATACAATAAAAACATGGCATTCTAGGATTTTTGATACTAAATTTTTCCTTTATATCTTTATATGAAAAATAATGCAACTTATGTCCTTTATCAATCAATTCATTGTATTCCTTTTGTGCTTCCTCATATTCTGTCATACTAATTTTTTCATAAACATCCTCCATGTTCAGATGTGTGTAACACATTGTCAAATGTTGTAAATAATTTAAAAAAACAATTTCCCTCCTTTATCAGATGGTTTAAATATTAACTCAGCCTTTTGACTCAAATTCATTAAACATTTCCATTCTTCCTTTGTAAGATTATATTTTAATAAACTTTTTAAATTCCTTTTCCACACTATGTGTGAGTGATTTATTAAAATATTTTATACTCTCATTCCTTTGTGGAGGCATACAATCACTTTTTACCTTAACTCCACTTGTGTCCAATTTACAATATGCATTTACACATTCATCTGAATAACATGAATAGAAACTATCATTCATGTTATCATCCATACCAATCAATTCCTCACTTTCAATTTCATCCTGCAGAATACTTGTCACTTCATTATTTAAAAAAAATCCAGCAAGTTTAATTTGCGACTAAAACAAAAAATATCACCTTTTAGTTCATAAAATCTAGGTAAGACTGTGGGTATATATTTTAACCCTTTATCCAACACATTTAACTCACAGTCTGATAGTTCATAGCCAGATAAATTGACTACATACTTAGTCTGTTTGTACCCCATTTGTGTTGGATATTTTAGTCCCATTTACCCCTTTTAAATGTTCTCTGGTTAGTATAACCTTCTTTATACTGTCCCTGTCCATTCCATCTCTGCTTACAACTTGTCTGTGCCTCTCAAAAAGCATTCATTCCACTTCCATTCCCTGGTTTAGGGAGCATTGGAAATTCTTCTACATCCGTTTCTCCTTCCGTCTGCGACATACCACTCTCTCCTGAAATGAAACCTTATCCTTCTCTCCTGGCGTTGTTTCTCTTTCATTCAAACTGAATCTGCTGACGTTTAGCCTTCGGATTGGTCATCACCAAGAACGCTCGTTTGTTCTCTTTTACGCTCTGTGACCTCTTGTTCAAACACTAGTAACTGTTCATTAGTTTTAATGAGAAATTGCTGCAGTTCATCATGTGTTACTTTATTAACAATGTCTTTACAGACTCCTTTAATTTCTTCTCTTAATTTTTGTTTTTTAACCATATTTCTTTCCACTAATATACACACCTACTCCAGGCTGCATCTATGGGCTACTGCTACCCATCTGTCATGGAACTGCTTTTCCTCCACTAAAGATAAGTCAAAAGGAGTGGAGGGATTTTTAACAGCTCGCAGCCCCCGAGATGTAATTTCCAGCTCCTCATATCTTTATAGGCTCTGTAAATTCAGAAACACTGACGTTTCTTTAAACAGCAATTTTTCAATGCTAACATACATGTCTCTAATTTCTGGTGTTACAGTAAGTTCCGTTTTTTTGCCTACTTTGGAAAACGGATTCTGTTGCCATAACTTTCTTTCTTGTTCCCATTTATTATACACTGTTGAAACACCCTCCACAGAACTGGGTATTTCTTCTCTACCTTGTATTATAGATGAAATAGATGAGCCGTTTGCTCCATTGGAATTTAACAAGAAGCTGTCCATAGACTTCTGCGTACCTTCCATAGCTGTTTCTCGAAATATCCTTGGCAACACCAAAAAGGAATCGCTGGCCATTCACTTATAAAACCACAGTCTATCAAAAGAAACAACTATTCTTCACCACAAAAATGTTCCCATTCCTTTAAGTGAAAAGATTTATTGTAAAACACTGTTTATATCATAAAATACAAAATATAATCTCTAGCGCCTCGGCAAAATTGCCTTTTACAGAGTAAGATTTTTTTTACCATTCACACTCACAGCTTTATACTAAATAAGACACACACACTTAATTACATAATTAATTAAATAAAGAAACAGTATTATATATAAAAAACACTAAATACTATAAATACATTATTTTATAAATGCCTTTTACAATAAACTTTTCCACATACATTCATGGTTCAGCCCGATAGGGCTTAATATATTAAATTTTAAAATCAAACAAGTTTCTTTTTTATTTTTATTTATTTTTTTTATCCATCTGGATATAGTTAAGGCTAAGCTAAATAAGGTATTAGAAGTGGACAGATTGGCAGGCCCATTTCCTCATCAACCAAGAAGAGCAATCAAGGTTTCACCTACAGGCATAGTCCCCAAAAAGAATCCAGGGGAATTTAATTTCAGTCATCACCTGTCATATCTAGAGGGGAAATCTTAGATTACATAAATGGGAAGGGGTTTTGGTGCTTTATGCTTCATTAATGAAAGGGTTAGGAAGGTGCAAATGAAAGGGAGAGGGGACCTTATGGCAAAGGCGGATATCGATTCTGCTTTTAGACTTTTACCCATTGCTACTAAGACCAGGGATAGTTAAGGTTGGTTTTTGAAGTTGAATATTACATGGATAAATGCATGCCAATGGGTTGTTTATTTGCTTGTGCTATATTTGAAAGGTTTAGTACCTTTTTGCTTGGCTGGTGGCACACAGGTTAGAGGAGAACAACATTGTTCATTACTTGGATGATTTTTATTTGTGGAGAAGAAAAAATAGGGGAATGTCAGTGAGCTGCAGACACCCTTATTCAAATCTGCAAAGACACAGGGTACCAGTAGTAATGGGTAAAGTGGAGAACCCAAGAAATAGATACCAGACATTGATAATTCATTAACAGATCCCCCATTGTCTCTTTTACAGTGGACATGGATCTGGTTGCTATCTCTAAATGCAAAACCTACTGCCAGATTAGTTATGGGTTTTATGGGTAGACGAGAATGGTGGCAAAAGTGTAATGCCCTCAGTGAAAGGGCAAGGGTAAGTCATAATAAATGCATACAGCAATTTTGAAGACTAGATTATCCAGAGGTTGGGAACCAGCATACCCAGTTCCACCTCTCCAATCAGGGATGACAGTTTGGTAATGAAGGAAAGAGGTTGGAGATTTATCAGCCTTGAATTGTTTTCATCAGACTTTGGGGTTAAGGGACTTGACTAATTAATTTCAAGTTTGTTCAGTGTTTAAAAGGCTGGGGGAGGCAAATGCCCAAGATTCTTGAGAAGAGGTACCCCATAGGTCCAGCCATATTATGCAAACTATGGCTTGCTGTTTCAGATGTTGCTTTTCTTCTTATGAGGTAGCATTATTTAGGGGTGCCTTTTTGCTAGCTTTTTGTGGGGCATTTAGATGGTCTGAAATTGGCCAACCAAACAAGAAGAAAGGGCAATGGACAGTCTTGCCTTTGGCACATGTACATGTGCTGGGGGAGGACACTTAGATTTATGTCGCTAAATCCAAAATGGATCAAGAAGGCAAAGGTAATTGGGTAAGAGTGGCTACCCCAGAGGGTTTGGAATGGGACGTGACTAAAGTGATGCTGGAGTACCACAGCTATAGGGGTATTTTAGATGGTCCTCTCTTTTGCCATCAGCAAGGTGAACCTCTTACACAATATCAGGTGAGAGCAGTTTTAAAAGAGACAATTAAGTTGAGTAGCTTAGACACAGATTCTTTTCAGACAGGTGCAACCGCATACACTCATGCAATGGGGGCTTCACAGGCCGACATTATGAGAATGGGTAGGTGGAAGTCCAATCCTTATAAAAGCTATGTAAGGGGTAAACGACTTTAACTCTTGTCCTTTGTATTTCGGCTCACACATCATTGGACCAGAAATACATCTGGATAGTTGGTCACTCTTTTATTCAGAGGCTTCACCTCTGGGTCCAGGGCAGGCTGGGCTTATCCTTCCAAAGAAGAAAATGAGCTTCTTGTAAAACAATTTGGTTTGAGGTATCAGGAATGCGGTGGCACCATCTTATTGCAATACTACAACAAGCAGCAATAATTTGTAACCCTCCTACAGCAATTGTGTTACACCTAGGGGGTAATGATATTGGTCAACATCCAATAACAAATCTAATTGGTTTGATGGTACAAGAGAGAAGCTGCATGCATGAATGCTGGCCACAAGCCATCATTTGTTGGTCAGAAGTGGTACTGAGAAAAGATGGAGGGGGGCAAGGTCCATTAAAGCTGTGGAAAGAATGAGACGGAGAATTAATATTTCGATGGATAAGGTGTTAAAGAACATTAATGGGATGTACATTCCTCACCCTGGCATTTGGGTCTGGTGGCCAGATAGGTATGACAGGGACAGGGTTCATTTATCTGAAGAGGGTTCACAGGTTTTTTTTTTTTTTTATAAGGAATTACAACCAGGTTTAGCTCTAAAGGGCATCCACCTAGAATAGAATGAGATGTGCTGGCAGAAGGGAGGAATATTCCTCCCTTCTGTGGCAGAAGGCAGGAAAGGTAAGGGAGGCCAAGGTAAGTGGAGGGAAGGTCACAGGACTCTTTAGCTGGATGTTCCACAGGCCACACAGCCCAAAGGGATTGTTGCCAGGGGACTTATCAGCCCGGCAATGGATCCTTAGCAGATTGTAAGGCATCCCAGAGGAATTGTGATGAATTGTGAAAAGTTGTTATGATGTGAGTATGATGAATCAGAGGGCCGGATATCAACCATGCTGTCTGTTCTCCTGTAGGTTTAGGGGAACGCTATGAAAGAAATAAATGGCCTCCCTGATATTCCTGCCTTGTGCACATCTCATGACTGGCTTCTATTAGAGAAAGGATATTGACAGTAATTGGCAATAAACACATGGCTGTGGCCATTTAATGCAGCTGAGGTCTCTGTGTTTTTATTGAATATGTACCTTGTGCTAACATTGACTTGTTAAACATACAACCTTGATACATATATTGACAATGATGCAATGGAATGACATGTTCTGAGATGGTTCTGTATAGAGCTCAATGGCTTGATATGGATCATTAAAGTAATTATGAACAATGTGTTGAACATTTTATGTAAGTAACACATGAAGGCTATTCCGGAGGCATCAATGGCAAGGTAAGGTATCTGTCAAGGGTGGTTATTGGATTACTAGACTTTAGTAAAGGCAGGTAGAGCTGTATAAGTCTCGGACAACAACAGCTTGCAAGCCAAATCGCAGCAAGCTGTCATTTGTCCGAGGCAGGTCAGCTTGGACTCAGGTTTTAGTGGGGAAAGGGGGGAGGTGGGGAACAGGTAGGGTCAGGATAGGTAGGAGGGTTGAGGTGGGATGGGCTGTCCTGGGGAAGGATTGAAAATGCTGTGAACAAAGCAAATCAGTCTTTTTGATCTCTACCTTGGCAGCTTGTCCCACCCAACCCACCTCCTCATAAAAGCAGGGGGGTAGTTGCCAGTTAGTTTAGGGTCAGGTAAGGTACTTAAGGAACCCGGTGACTTGCAAAGGTGATCGCACTAGGAGTCGAGAAGGAATTTCCTGTTTTCTCCCACTGGGTTTTTCAGATTTTCGCTTCTCCTCTGGGTAAAATAAACAGGTTAGGTTAGATTGTTGCAGTCATGTAAGCAGGAGGCAGGAAAGGTAAGGGAGGCCAAGGTAAGTGGGGGAGGGTGGTCACAGGATTCTTTAGCTGGACCTTCCACAGACCAGAGAGTCCAAAGGGATTGTTGCCAGGGGACTTATCAGCCCGGCAATGGCTCGTTGGCAGATTGTAAGGCAGCCCAGAAGAATTGTGATGAATTGTGAAAAGTTGTTATGATGTGGGTATGATGAATTAAAAGGGCTGGATATCAACAGTGCTGTCTGTTGTCCTGTAGGTTTAGGTGAACGCTATGAAAGAAATAAATGGCCTCCCTGATATTCCTGCCTTGTGCACATCTCATAATAATTGGCTTCTATTAGAGAAAGGTTATTAACAGTAATTGGCAATAAATACATGGCTGCGGCCATTTAATCCAGCTGAGGCCTCTGTGTTTTTATTGAATATGCACCTTGAGGTAACCTTGACTTGTTAAACATACAACCTTGATACATATGTTGACAATGATGCAATGGAATGACATCTTCTGAGCTGGTTCTGTATAGAGCTTAATGGCTTGATATGGATCATTAAAGGAATTATGAACAATGTGTTGAATGTTTTATGTAAGTAACGTGAAGGTTATTCTGAAGGCATCAATGGCAAGGTAAGGTATCTGTTAAGTGTGATTATTGGATTACTAGACTTTAGTAAAGACATGTAGAGCTGTACCAGTCTTGGACAAATACATCTACCAGTCGCTTTAATCACATTGCCCTCTAGTGTCTTTGAAATGCTTCAGTATTAGTCAATGGGCTTTGGCATGTGATAGTTGCATTATACACATGCTTTCTAACTAGGGGTATTGTAGCACTCTTGTTAAACCCTCCTCAGACAACATATTTGTGGTGATATGCTGTAGGTGAGAAGGTAATGTAGCACGAAGTAGTCTAGCTAGAAGTTGCATGCTATTGTTGCATCCTCCAGCTTAAGTAATCATTCAGGTGCAGGGAGCGGCCTTAGGTCTACTGGTGCCTTAGGCAAAAGGGTTCCACAGCGCCCCCCACCACACCACTCGGTGCCCCCATCCTGGTCTACTTACAGCAAATAAATACTGGAAAAGCGCCCCTGCTAGAGCGGCGCCCTAGGCGGCCGCCTAGTTGGCCTATTGCAGAAATAATGTCTTACGAATAACCATCCTAGCATAATCCATTTAGTACCGTATTGCAAAAAGTGTTTTTCCTGTAAAATGTATAACCGTTTCATATCTTACACTGGCATATCACTGCTATATTGCAGAACATATTCTCACTGTAAATTGCAGTACCCTTCAAAATCTTATGCTTGCTTATTACATGCGTATCAGTAACATTTGCTGAACATTTTCTGTGTGTAAAAATGTTGTACCATTTCTTATCTTTCACCTGCTTATTAGATTCCGAGTAAGCACTGTAATCAAAGAATATACCGAGCTAACAGCAAATTATGAGTGAATTTATTTTCTCCATTTTGTGTCTTTCTACCCTCCCTCCCTCTCCAGCTCTCTCTTTTTATTGTAATTATCCATTACTTTGCATTTCTTTTTTTCCTTTCCTATTTATGTTTATTTTTCTACAGGTCCAGAGATACTAGGAGAAGATCAACAACCTCCCCAGGTCAGGAATGTTTGCCCTCTGCCCAACCAGGGATGTCCTCACTGGGTCAGGAAATGGCTCTGTTCTTGTAGTTGTCTACACTATAGGTGTAGATGTCTGGTGTCTGGTAAGCCTCAAAGTGCATGAGCTTCATAACCTGGTAGAGGATGTGGTGCAGCGGGCAGTGGACAGGCACCTTCTGCCCACGTGGGACTTTCTTAGGTAGGTGCAAAACTCACCTGCCCTGGTGAGCTCTGACCACTGAGCCACCACAGGCCTCCTCCCCTTAGCATCAAGGTCTGCCACTGCACAATCAACAGGCAATGGATACATTGGATGTCCTGCAGACTAGGGTGGGCCTGGTGTCAACTCCTTTTAAGTTTCCTACTTCCTTAATCCTCTCTCCTACACCCTCTGCCCCACTTCTTTTACAATCTGCCCTCTTATATAAAAAAAATCTGAAAAAATAAGGGGGTCTATCTCCTGATGAAAATATAGCAACCCTCCTCTCCCTCTTATTGACGTGTCCCTAACTGTTATTATTTTACTAGTTTCCATCTTTTCTATCTATCCCTTTCACACTTTTCAAAGAAACAGAGTGTCCACATACGGACACCCCTACATGCGATATATAAAACCTCTTTATTAATTTTTAAAACTCATTCTGAATAGCTGCTGTGGGTGCTGCTTACCTGAACTGCCTGTCAATAGTTCGAGCCGGCTTGCACATAATCTGGGTCATGCTTGAAAAGGGGCCATAAACCGGTGTACACATTCAGTCAACAAATATATAAATAAAATAAATACTAAACTTCATTTAATAAATAATGCAAGGAAACAATATAAAACATATCAAGCATTTCCACATAGAGCACATTTTATCAAGACATGACAAATGCAACCAACACACACACACTTAAAGACTAGAAACATAGGTTCATAGGTGTGTACTAGGCTAATGTCCCTGGAGCCTTTACAAACCTAGCCCACAGAATTACCCTGGCATCGTGCCACCCGACCTTAGTTCCCAGTCCACTGTCGAGTAGACCCACTGGAGTGATCCCGAGGTGAATTTTCTGTTTCCCATCCACTCATCAAGATTTCTCTCAAAGAGGGCCAGTGAGGTGCTTTGTTTGACATGTATGGGAAGTCTATTAGGTTCATAGGTTCATAGATTAGTACTAAGCTAACTGCCCTTGCAAGCCATTTTAAGCTTAGCCAATTATCCCTTTTGAGACTCAAACCCTGCACCTTGTGTTTGTAAGGCAAAAACCTTACCCATTAGTCCACCCTCCCAACCCAGGCCAGTCTCTGGGTTATGAACCTATCCCACCAGCTTGTTCTGTTGATTTGGGTAATGAGACTGAGGTCTCTGGAGTGTGTGGTGTGGAGAGATTGGGATTTCTTTAGATGTAACATTTGTAACAGAGCTGGGTCAGACATGGCTTTGTAAGTCAAGCAGAAATCGTCTCTAAGTAGGCGATATAAGACAGAGAATAGTTGGAGTTTTTTGAGTCTATCCATATACAACAAGTGTTTAAGGCCTAGGATCCTCTTCATGAGGTACTTTTGCGGCTTCTCCCATTGTTGCAGGTGTCTAGTGAGGTACATGCCAAAAGGCATTGTACTCGATGACTGGCCTAATGAGGGAAGTGTAGAGGGAGACAATTAACTCTTTCTTCCTGGATGTAAAACCCTTAGTAATGACATGTGCCACATAGAAGGACTTTCTGACCACAGTGACAATGTGGTGATCAAAAGAGAGGTTGCTGTCAAGCTGTGTTCCCAGATCTCTTATAACACCTTCTGTGTTTAGTGGACTACCATCGATGTGGTAATTCATGGAAACTGGGTTCTTCCCAAAGTGGATGACAACACATTTTTTGGCATTGAGCTTAAGGTCGTGGTTCTGACACCAGACGTTGGTCTCAGTGAGGCCTTTCTGTAGGAGGTCAACATCACTCAGGGAGTTAATAATAGCTCCCAACTTGCAATTGTCTATGAACTTTGTCAGCCAGAGTCCCTTTGTGTTGGCTTGGACTTCAGAGAAGTAGATACCAAACAGGAGACCCAAATGACACATAGCCCACAAACTCAGTGTGCCACTCAACCACAGCCCATAAGGCATAACAACGTACCCAACATTCTAGTCATAGGTGACTCTATAGTCAGGCACACTGATGTTCCACTCACTAGACCAAACAAGGAGAAAGTTACTGTCAGCTGCCTGTCAGATGCCAGGATCTGCCACATAATGCATGCACTCAGGTCACTCCACAATAAGTACAAATATAACACTGTCATTGTCCATGTTGGTGTGAATGACCTAAGACGTACCTCCCTGGACTACATGAAAAGAGACATGGAGGAGCTCACCGATCTTGTCTCCCAGGCAGGTATGACCCTAACCCTGAGTAGCATCCTGCCATCACCCAGAATGATACCACAGTACAAGGACAAAATAATTGACTTCAACAATTGGCTAAGCTTCTGGTGTCATTCTAAGGGGATCCAGTATTTGTCTGCCTGGGATGACATGATCAACAGTCCACAATGCTTTGCCAGAGATGGCCTGCACCTGTCACCCTTAGGATTCCGGATACTAGCTAAGGCTCTTGCCAGCCCTATAGTGCCTTTTTTAGGCAAGGTTCAAATGACAAATTCACCACTGTAACAGATACAAGCAAGCAAAATCTGAGGGTAATGCTACTCAATGCTAGAAGTCTAAACCTCAAAATGCACTCACTCGAGGCACTCCTTAAAATGGAGAACATTGACATCTATGCAGTGACAGAGACCTGGTTCAAAGCTCCAGAGAGCACCCCTGCATTACCAGGCTTCAATTCATACCACACCTTTTGGCCACCTAACCCAGAAAGAAGCACTAAAGGCGGAGGCGTGTCCATATTCATTAAGGATATCCACGCCTCCTGGCTAGTTGCACAGCATAATGCATCCGAGATTATCCAAGTGCAACTAACTCTGGGCAAGACCCGCAATCCAAATTGTAGTTTGCTACAGCCCCTCCAGCATGCCCCAGGATTCACACTCCTCATTTCTTGATACACTGGAAAGTATTAGGGTACAACTCAACACCCTAATAATGGGCGATTTCAACTACCCCACCATTAACTGGGGAAGCTACTCATGTACCAACTCTTTTGATCAACGTTTTCTAGAATTCATAAATTCCAACACCTTGGATCAACTTATTCACACCCCCACCAGGGGCAGCAATATCCTAGACCTGGTCATTACCAACATGGGAAACCGGTGTTCCACACCAGAGGTCAATTTCTCATTGGTCAGATCCGACCACAAGTTAATCAGCCTAGACATCCACATCCCACCCCCAGCCCCAATTAGGGAAACCATCGTAAAAAACGTCTCCAAAGCCAACTTCACACTTCTTAAGACAGAAGTGGCAAACTTCATGACACCCATGCAGACGGACAATAGAGGTATGACTGCCGAATCCTACACAAATGCACTTTATAAGCACTTACACGAGTGCATGGATCATGCTATCCCTAATAGAACCAAGATGTTATCCTCCAAAAAAAGGAAGCCAATCTGGTGGTCCTCTACCATAAACAAACTCTACAACAGAAGAAAGAAACTGTTGCAAAAAAGAGTAAAATCCCATGACTTGAGGAACTCCCTGGTCAACCTCAGTAAGAAGCTGAGATCCCTCATAAAATCCTCCAAAGCTAGTTACGAAAACAAAATTGCCACTGACTCTAAAGACAACCACAAAGCATTCTATAGCTATGTCAAGAATCGTAATGGGAACACTCATATCTGCTCTGAGTTACAGCACAATGGCACTAAATATACAGAACCAACTGATATTGCCAACATCCTAGCAGATAAGTTCAGTGCTAACTTTACCCCCCTCTCACCCCCTAGAGGGCCCGTCTCTATACCGGAAGAATGCAAAGTTCCTATAATCACAGCTGCACAGGTAAAAAACACACTCTCCAAAGCCAAGAACACAGCATCCATGGGACCTGACAATATCCCAGGCTGTGTTCTACACGGACTACAGAATGAACTGGCACCCTACCTAAGTACCATGTTCAATCATAGCCTCACCTCAGGCTTTGTACCCACTGAATGGCGCACCATGACTGTTATCCCACTCCACAAAGGGGGAGCCACTACGGACCCCGGGAACTACTGCCCCATTAGCCTGACGAGCCTGGTCTGCAAGGCCATGAACGTATCATTGTGGAACTCATAAACAAAGACATTGGTAATCTCCAAACTCTGGACCCTACCCAGTTTGGATTTGTAAAAGGCAGATCATGGTCTCCTAAACCTGATTGACTTCTTTGAAGCAGTCACCAAAGCCATAGATGAGGGTAAAATGGTTCACACAGCTTATCTAGATCTCACCAAGGCTTTCAAAACCATCCCCCACTCTGGAATTATAGATAAACTCACTAAACTAGGTATAAATCCCTATGTCACAAGATGGGTTGCCAACTGGCTCACGGACAGAACCCACACTGTGAAAGTAGCGGATTCCAAATCCGGCATCAGACCAGTGACAAGTAGAGTACCACAGGGTTCAGTCCTGGGTCCTCTCCTGTTTGGTATCTACTTCTCTGAAGTGCAGGCCAGCACAGAAGGTCTTTGGCTAACAAAGTTTGCAGATGACTGCAAACTAGGAGCCATAATCGAAACTCCTAACGATGTGGACAAACTACAAAAGGGCCTCACTGAGACAGATACCTGGTGTCAAAGCCATGGCCTGAAGCTCAATGCCAAAAAGTGTATTGTCACCCCTTTGGTAAAAACTCTGTACCCATGAACTACCACATAGCTGGTAGTCTACTTAATGCCGAAAATGTGATAAGAGACCTTGGGACACAGGTGGACAGTAGTCTCTCCTTTGATAACTACATCACCACAGTGGTCAGGAAATTCTTCTACATGGCTCATCTCATCACAAAAGGATTCTCATCCAGAAAAAAAGAGGTCATTGTTCCCCTCTACTCATCACTCATTAGACCCATTATAGAGTACAACGCCCCTTTTGGTATGTACCTCACAAGACATCTACAACAACTGGAAAGACCACAGAAATACCTCACAAAGAGGATTACTGGCCTCAAACAGATGCTCTATGCAGTCTCAAAAACTACAGCTTTACTCCATCGCATATCGCCTACTCAGGGGCGATCTCTGCCTAACATACAAAGCTATGTCAAACCCAGAGCTGTTGGACATGCTCCACTTAAAGAAATCCCAATCCCTCTGAGCTACACGCTCTAGGGACCTAAACCTTGTCACCACAATAAGCAGAACATGCTGGAGGGATAGATTCCTGTCCCACAGACTTCCCATACTCTGGAACAGACTACCTATCTATGTCAAACAGAGCCCCTCATTAGCACTCTTCAAGAAAAATCTTGATGATTGGATGGGAAATGGGAAATTCACCCCGGGGATCACTTCTGTGGCTCTGCTCGACAGGGGCACAGGAAATAATTTTCTTGGGTGGCGAAAGTCAGGGTACATTTTTTGGCTAGGCTTGTATGGGCCCTAGGGCTGATAGCCTAGTACCTACCTATGAACCTACCTATGAACCTATGAGAGGACCCAGGACTGAACCCTGTGGAACTCCACTCATGACTGGTTGGCAGTCTGACTTGAAGTCAGCTACTTTCACACTGTGGGTTCTATCTGTGAGCCAGTTTGCAACCCACCTAGTGATATAAAGGTTGATGTCTAGCTTAGTAAGTTTTTTTATGATTCCTGAGTGGGGAATGGTATCAAAGGCCTTGGCCAGATCAAGGTAGGCTGTATGAACCACCTTACCTTCATCCACAGCTCTGGTGACGGACTCAAAGAAGTTGACCAGGTTGAGCAGGCATGATCTACTCTTCACAAAACCAAACTGTGTGGGATCCAGAGTTTGGAGATTCCCTGTATCCTTGTTTATTTGATCCATGATGATGCATTCCATAGTCTTGCATATCAGACTCATCCAGCTAATGGCGCAATAGTTCCCAGGGTCTGTAGTCGCTCCTCCTTTGTTGAGAGGGGTGACTGTAGCAGTGTGCCATTTGGTAGGGACAAAGCCTGAGGTGAGGCTGTGATTGAAGAGGGCACACAGGTGAGGTGCCAATTCACTCTGTAGTTCATGTAAAACACAGCCAGAGATATTGTCAGGTCCCACAGAAGCTGTATTCTTGGCCTTGGACAGTGGTGTTTTAACCTGTGCAGCAGTAGTACTGGGTGCCTGGCAAGCTACTGGTACTGTGATTGGTCCTTGGGGGGGGGTAAACTTGGCACTGAATCTGTTGGCCAGTATATTGGCAATATCTGTTGGCTCGGTATAGGAGGTACCATTGTGCAGGAGCTCAGAGCAAATCTGGGTATTGCTGTGGAGATTCTTTACATAACTATAGAAGGCCTTGTGGTTGTCTTTATTATATTCTGCAATTCTGTTTTCATATCTAGCTTTAGAGGATTTGATGAGGGATCTCAACTTTTTGTTGAGGCTGTTAAGGGAGTTTTTCCAGTCTTGGGACTTCACCTTATTCCACATCAGTTTCTTCCGTCTGTTGAAGAGTTTGTTTATGACAGGGGGACCACCAGATTGGCTTCCTTTTATTGGAGGAGAGCGTCTTGGTTCTATTGGGTATGGCAAGATCCATGCATTTGTGTACATGTTCATACAGTGCACTGGTGTATGATTTGGCGGTCATGCAACTATTCTGCATTTGCATGGCTGCCGTGAAGTTAGCCACCTTTGTTTTTAGAAGCCCAAAGTTAGCTTTGGAGAAGTTTTTTATGATGGTTAACTTTGCGGGTGGGGGGGTGGGGATGTGGATTTCCAAGGTGATTAGTTCGTGGTCAGATCTAACCAGGGAGGAGTTGACTACTGGTGTAGAGCAGTGGTCATCCATGTTAGTAATGACCAGGTCAGGGATGTTGCTATCTCTAGAGGGAGCAAGAACAAGCTGGTCCAGGGCATTGGAATTAATGAATTCCAGG
Organism: Protopterus annectens; assembly: GCF_019279795.1. NCBI lineage: Eukaryota > Metazoa > Chordata > Ceratodontiformes > Protopteridae > Protopterus > Protopterus annectens. The sequence continues at coordinate 973,246,184 of NC_056747.1, forward strand.
AAATGTTGGGCAAGTGTATTGGTACATGAGTATTTTTCCCACTTAATGGAGGGGTAGTTGAATTTGCCCAGTATGAAAGTATTAGGTTGGACCCTAATATTCTCCAGGGTGCTTAGGAACGTGGAGTGTGAGTCTTGGGACATGGGTGGGGACCTATAGCAGGCTATGACCTGAATCGCTGTCTTACCCAATGTTAGCTGCACCTGAAGTATCTCTGATGCATTATATTGGGCTACCAGTCTGGAGGTGTGTGCATCCTTTATGAATATGGAAACACCACCGCCTTTGGACCTTCAGTCCATGTTCTGAGGCCAAAAGGTGTGGAATGAGTTATAGCCTGGCAGTGCAGGGGTACTTTCTGCTGCCTTGAACCAGGTCTCTGTTACAGCACAAACGTCGATGTTCTCCATTTTAAGGAGTGGTTCAAGTGAGTGTATTTTGAGATTTAGACTTCTAGTGTTGAGCAGCATGACCCTCAGATTGCATTTGTTTGTAGCTGTTACTGTGGTAATTTGGTCTTTGGAACACCACCTAAAAAAGGCACTAAAAGGGTGGCAAGAGCCTTGGCCAGTATCTGGAAGCCCAGGGTGACAGATGTAGGCCATCTCTGGCAAAGCATCAAGGTCTGTCAATCATGTCATCCCATGCAGACAGATACTGGATCCCCTTAGAATGACACCAGAAACTTAGCCAATTGTTGAAATAAATCATTTTCTGCTTGTACTGTGGTATCATTCTGTGTGATGGTAGGAGGCTGCTCAGGGCTAGGGTCATACCCACCTGGGCTACATAATCTGAGAGCTCCTCCATGTCTCTTTTCAAGTAGTCCAGGGAGGTATATTTCAGGTCATTCACACCCATATGTACAATGACAGAGTCATATTTTTACCTATTGTTGAAGGACCTGAGTGCGTCCATTATGTGATGGATCCTGGCACCTGACAGGCAGCTGACTGTTACTTTCTCCTTATTCAACCTAGTGAGTGGGACATCAATGTGCCTCACTATCGAGTCACCTATGACTAGCATGTTTGGCATGCTGTTTTGCCTTAGGGGCTTTGGTTGAGTGGCACACTGTTTAGGGGAGTTATGTGTTTCTTGATTAGTGTTGTGGTGTGGTGGTCGAGTGCATTTCTGCCTTGGAGGTCTCTGCTGTTTGGGTAGATTTTTATTGAGAGCCTCCGCGAAGGTGAGTGTGTGGTTTGTGTTTTTATGTGAAGGCAATGCTGGGGTGTGTTCTGGAGGGCTATGTGTTCCATGTGGTGTGGTGCAAGTGTTGACCTTCTCCTCTTGACCAGCTATTCCGGTCTTGGCTGGAGACTGCGTGGCTTCCAATTTGGATATATAAGTGCATCTCTCGCAAGTCTGAGTGCTGGAAGCTAAGAGGAAAGGGTTGTTAGTGTACATGAGGCAGTTACTACATTGCCTCGGGATGCCCAAGTCCACCAGGTTAATAGGAGAAAGCACAGGGAACTGACCTTTAGACATGCCGGGAGGGGTGTGCATTAATAATAAGTACTGAAGCTGTTTCTTTGTAGCGCGTTTAGTGCTGGTAGCACTTTTGTGTGCTACAATAATTGATACAAGAAGTCTGGTAAAGTGCTAGACTAATAAGCTAGTAAAAGTGCAGGAGAGGAGAGAGCTAGGAGATCTAAGGGGAAATTGAAGAGCAGACTTTTTGGCACTGCTCAGAAGCTTGCAAACAGTCCTGGATACAGCAAATCTATATCTGGACTAGACTAGTTATAGGAAAGGCGGGAAACAAGCGCAAATGCAGGCTTTTAAACCAGAAAGTTGAAAGAGATGGAAAAAAACTGCCCAAATGGCCAATAAACTACAATTTCTGAACCAGAATCCACTCCTTTTGTGGTAGATAGGCTCCCTAGTGCTTACCACTCCCACTGATAAGCTAGAAGGCTTTCCTCTAACACAAAAAGGCTTGGGGGGTTCAGAAGCTTACAGACAGTCATGGATACAGCAAATCCATATCTGGACTAGACTAGTTACAGGAAATGCAGGAAACAAACAAATTTAGGATTTTTTTTACAGAAAAGCAGCTAAACAGCACTAAAAACAATTTAAGTGCAGTGCAAGCTATCACACTTGAGTGTGTAGCAATATTAAAGCAAATACAGTTTAAATAAATGCAATTTATTCAAATGGTATTCTGAACTAAATTAAATTATTGTTTTATTCAACGCTGAACAGTTAAAATGTGTCAAAAATATACTTATCAGCTCTATATTTCCAGATTGTTTGAGAAGCACACTCAGTCAGAACACAAGGAAATTCTAGCAAGGTTTTTTTTTTTTTTTTTTTTTTTTTAGTAAAGTGAAAATGGAGAAAGGAGAAACAGAAGATAATTCAAGGTTAATAACCTAAGTGGGTTGGCCTTTTCAAATGTTCTCTCTATATTAGGTAGAATGAGCTAATGACACTCCCAGATGAAATTTACAGTAAGAGCAGGCAGCTGCAAAGCCGCCAAGTATAAGAACAAGACACCAATAGGGAGAGAAGGTAGGAAACAAAATGCAGACACCAAGAAAAGCAATCTCAAGGAAATTAATAAATAATTAATAAAACATCGTCACTGGCTAATAATAATTTAAACCAGCAAATCAAGAGCAAAAAGATGTCCATATGTAAACAGTGCATCCCTACATGTGTATGTCATTCTAGATAAATGACTTCAAAGAGAAATTCCACATGTATGTCTTTATTGGTGATGAAACAGTCTGAATGATGCATTAACACTGGCATTTATTATTCTTGTTGTTAGTGCAGTAATCATTATTTCTTGTTCTTTTTCAATAGCTTATACAGTCTCTCCAGACCCTACAGAAGTCTGTCTCCATTCACAGCACAGCATCCTTGCATGTGCCATTCATGTGCATGTAATTTCCTCAGGCATCCACCATTTCTAAGGGCTGCTGGGCCCAGGTAAGTCTTACTTGGCCTGTTGGCCAGGATTACAAAAAGCACTTGCTGTATTTGGGCATCTTTTCAGAACAACTTGCAGTTTCTCCTGGACTTCTTTGAACATTGCAGGGTCTGCACTGTCCCATTCAAAGATCAAGCCATCAGTGTTTATGAAATAATGTTTCTACAAAGCTCTGAGTTTTATTTGACCACCAACATCCCATACATAAAAGGACATATTTATCATAGGTTCCACAGTTTCCACATTGAATCCATTAGTGAGGATAGTGATGACAGCTTCATTCAGCTTCAATTTGTATAAAATCATATTTTCACCAGCAGCAGGATTTTTGCACTAATCCCACTGAAACCCATCAAAGATTCATATATTCTGTTAAGGATACACATTGTGCTGTTGGAATTTCTACAGTTTGGCAAAAGGCTAATTTCGTTTTGTCTGTTACGGTGAGACTGTGCTTACAAAATGACTGCCTGTGTATATATAGAGCCTGTGTATATATAGAGTCCCTTTGCAATGCTGGAAATTCCATGATTGAAGCATGATTCAGCAGCTCAGGTTGCAGAGCCTGTTCTTCATCTGACTGAGTAACAATAACATCATGGTACACAGAACACAGCATTTTTAAAGTGTTATTCATCGTGTCACTGGCTTTGTTGCTGTATGGTACTGTGCCTGAAATGCTAGAAATTTATTAATAATACTGGTATGTCTGATGTCACAAGCAGTAAATACACTGCTGTACAATACACTAGATAAGTACAGTATGGATTACATATCAGAGCCATGAGAAGTATGATCTATTATGTATTTGTAATAAAAGTAAAAAAATAGAGTGAACTCAAAAGGTAATTAACTTCATTAAATGGGAAGCCATTCCATTGAACTGTAAATAACTGAATGAAAATGTAATGCTTTTGTTCTATTAATTTATTAATGCTTCATTGTTTAATGTCAATGTTCTTATTATAGTTTTGATCTAGTTGCTAGCTGCAGCTCAGAAACTAAAAAAGACCACGATGAGTAGGGGTGGCATATCAGAAACATTATCTCAGCGGAATTAATACTGCAAAAATGGAGGATGCATTGTTCACCAGAAAAAGGCTATCTGAGATCTAGGAGCTGTGTATCAAAGTCAGAGAAGCAGTGCATAAACAAAACCATTGCAAAGCATTTTTTCACAAAGAGGGTGTTAATAACAGGGATAGGCATGTGGCTAAACTATTGTGGTTAAGTTATTTCTGACTAAAACTATTGCAAAAACAACCATGTAATTAAAACACGCTAACCCAGAGAGAGAGAGAGAGAAATGGCTACAGTTTTGCTTCTGTCTGAATATTACAGAAATGGATCTCCTAGTCTGATGTCCCTTTATACCTGCACATGTCATGTTCATGACAGCTACAGCAGCTACAGCAGTTTTATACATTATACTTTTTCTTCAGTTTGTTATCTAGCATGGAACAATTCCGTGTCAATTGTAGATATAAGCATTTCATTACATCAGCAGTTTATATCAAAAAGGGTTTTTCCTAATGTTATTAATTATTTTCATACAAAGAACCTTGGATCTAAATAATTGTCACTGTTAGCTCTATGTAAGTAATTAAAACTTTATTTATTCTTGAGTTTGTGAAATGTTCTCCTTTTCAAAGGCTCAGTTTCAGAAGAAGCCTCCTCGGGCACTTTGGACAGCATCTCTTGGGCCTACTGGGCATAGATTAGTGGCCTGGATAGACCCAAAAGGCATACTCACATTCAAAATAAGCTGCTGGAAGCCTGGTACATGGCATGGGGTGGGACTTTGACTATGACCCAAGTGACCTGAGATCAATTAGTGGCTCAGGAGCTGGAGAAGTATGGAAATGGGCGACTGATGCTGGATCATCCACTCTAGGGGGAAGGAAGGGGTCTGGGCCACTGCAACACTGACTCCTACTAGAAAAAGACCTACAGTGCATAGCACTAGGACCCAGGGATGTATTTGATTCTACCAAGGTGTACCCGTTCACCAGAGGGAGGGATTTTCCACAGCCATAGGGGAAGAGGTAGCAAGACTTCATGTCAGCTGCAAGGGAGGGCGGCAATGGGACTCGAACTAGAAAAAACCTTGATAATTACCTTATGATGGCTTCCACAACTGATCCTCACCCTAACAGGAATGAATAGGCTAACTGATCACAGATAGAAACTATTTAAAAAATAGGCTGCTGGTCAATTCCCAAAATGCTAGACATTTGAATGTAGAGTATATCTAAGCAAATTATAAAATCATGTTTTCATGGGGTGGAAAACCCATACTACCACTAAAGTAGCTGCACTTCCTATATCCCCAAACTTACATAATCAAAAACCAAGATCACTATAACCTGGGGAAAGTAAGATTTCTCCATAGTAGGACTAGCATTAGGTGAACCTGCCATTTGGTACAGTTTGCATTATTACACATTTGTTAATCACCCATACTTGGCCATCAAGAAATACTCTACTGCTACATTCCAAAATAGCCTCCATCTGCAGCTCTGCTATTTCTGGACCTTTATATTTGGGATGAAGAGAACCCAAATGGTCATCCATTCACCCTTAAGTCCTTGCACTGGTCAGTCTTCCCAGCCTTGATATGAATCAGATTATTCATCCTTTTCTGAACATTGGTCTGGTTATCCATCTTCCTTACAAATATCTATAGTCATTTTTATTTTGTATGTTGCATTCCCATGTTCATAGGTTCATATGTTCATAGGTTGGTACTAGGCTGTCAGCCCTAGTGCCTGTACAAGCCTAGCCATATCAATTCCCTGGCTCCTTCTTCCCAGAATATTTACTTCCCTGGTCCCCTGTCTAGCAGGGCGACTGACATGATCCCCGGGGTGAATTTCCTATCTCCCATCCAAACGTTTCTTTTTGAAGAGGGCCAAAGGGGTGCTCAGTTTGACATGTATGGGCAGTCTATTCCAGAGTATGGGGAGTCTCTGGGTCAGGAACCTATCCCTCCAGCATGTTTTGTTCATTGTGATGACCAGATTTAGATCCCTGGAGTGTGTAGCTCTGAGGAATTGGGATTTCTTTAAGTGTAGCATGTCCAACAGCACTGGATTTGACATGGCCTTGTATGTTAAGCAGAGATCACCTTTGAGTAGGCAATATGCGACAGAGTATAGCTGGGGTTTTTTTAGACGGTCAGCATAGGGCATCTGCTTTAGGCCTGTGATTCTTTTAGTGAGGTATTTCTGTGGCCTTTCCAGTTGTTGCAGATGTCTTGTGAGGTACATACCAAATGGGGCGTTGTACTCTATAATGTGTCTAATGAGGGATGAGTACAGTGGGACAATGACCTCCTTTTTTCTGGATAAAAAGCCGTTAGTAATGAGGTGTGTCACATAGAAGGATTTCCTGACTGTTGTGGCTATGAGGTTATCGAAAGTAAGACCACTGTCCACCTGTGTCCCAAAGTCCTTTATCACACTTTTGGTGTTTAGTGTACTGCCACTTATGTGGTAATTCATGGGTACATGTTTTTTCCCAAAGGGGATAACTATACATTTCTTGGCATTGAGCTTGAGCCCATGGCTCTGGCACCAAGCATCTGTTTCTGTAAGACCCTTTTGTAGAATATCCACATCATTTGGGGATTAAATAATGGCTCCCAGTTTGCAGTCATCTGTGAACTTTGTTAGCCAGAGTCCCTTAGTGCTGGTATGTACTTCAGAGAAGTAGATGCCAAACAAGAACGGTCCCAGGACTGAACCCTGAGGTACTCCGCTTGTCACTTGTCTGGTGCTAGATTTTGA